>NC_057812.1:234125399-234255241 GCF_018294505.1 Triticum aestivum | reverse complement strand
GCCGCGCCACGGCAACTCGTGACCGGCACCGCGCGGCCAATTCCTCTAGCTTCCCCTTCCTCCTTAACGGTTGCCGTCTTCCTCCTCGGCTACCACATGTGATCCACGCCACCCTTCCCCCCAACGACCTCGTGAGATCCACCATCGCCTGGATCCATGCAGCGCCTCCCCCGGCGACCTCCAGGGATCAGCTGCCATCTAGATGCGTGCCATCCCATCCCGGGCGACCTCCCGTGGGCCGTCGGTCAGGGCTTGCGCCGCCCCTCTGCCTCCCACCTCCATGCCGGTAGGCTCGCCCTTCACTGGCAGCCGTCGACCCACCCCATGCCTACCTTGGCCTTCCATCGCCACTCCGACGATGGTGCGACCCTGCTGCCCCACTTCCCCCTCCCTCTCATCCTCATCCCGAGCTCAAACGCCACTGGAACAGCGTCGGTCCGACGCCCCACAACCTCCACCTCGCGCTGGCAGTTCTCGATGCGGTTCAAGGAGCTCCTCGCTCAGCTGCGCCATGGAGTTCCCCTGAGCGCCATGTGCGGCTCACGGTCTGTAGGTGCGCAGTTCGGCGTTGCCGCGAGTCACTGCGGGTTCAGCTAATGTTGGGTCTGTCTATTCTTTGCAGTGCACGCCGTGTACTCGAGAGGTTCAGTTAATTGTGAAGAAAATATGCCCTAGAGGCAATAATAAAGTTATTATTTATTTCCTTATATCATGATAAAAGTTTATTATTCATGCTAGAATTGTATTAACCGGAAACATAATACATGTGTGAATACATAGACAAACAGAGTGTCACTAGTATGCCTCTACTTGACTAGCTCGTTAATCAAAGATGGTTATGTTTCCTAACCATGGACAAACAGTTGTTATTTGATTAACGGGATCACATCATTAGTTGAATGATCTGATTGACATGACCCATTACATTAGCTTAGCACCCGATCGTTTAGTATGTTGCTATTGCTTTCTTCATGACATATACATGTTCCTATGACTATGAGATTATGCAACTCCCGTTTGCCAGAGGAACACTTTGTGTGCTACCAAACGTCACAATGTAACTGGGTGATTATAAAGGAGCTCTATAGGTGTCTCCAAAGGTACATGTTGGGTTGGTGTATTTCGAGATTAGGATTTGTCACTCCGATTGTCGGAGAGGTATCTCTGGGCCCTCTCGGTAATGCACATCACTTAAGCCTTGCAAGCATTGCAACTAATGAGTTAGTTGCGGGATGATGTATTACAGAACGAGTAAAGAGACTTGCCGGTAACGAGATTGAACTAGGTATAGGATACCGACGGTCGAATCTCGGGCAAGTAACATACCGATGACAAAGGGAACAACGTATGTTGTTATGCGGTCTGACTGATAAAAGATCTTCGTAGAATATGTAGGAGCCAATATGAGCATCCAGGTTCCGCTATTGGTTATTGACCGGAGACGTGTCTCGGTCATGTCTACATTGTTCTCGAACCCGTAGGGTCCGCACGCTTAAGGTTACGATGACAGTTATATTATGAGTTTATGCATTTTGATGTACCGAAGGTTGTTCGGAGTCCCGGATGTGATCACGGACATGACGAGGAGTCTCGAAATGGTCGAGACATAAAGATTGATATATTGGAAGCCTATGTTTGGATATCGGAAGTGTTCCGGGTGAAATCGGGATTTTACCGGAGTACCGGGAGGTTACCGGAACCCCCCGGGAGGTATATGGGCCTTAGTGGGCCTTAGTGAAAGAGAGGAGAGGTGGCCAGAGATGGGCCGCGCGCCCCTCCCCCCTTGGTCCGAATTGGACAAGGAGAGGGGGCCGGCCCCCCTTCCTCCTCTCTCTCCTCTTCCCCCCCCCCTCCACGAATCCTATTCCAACTAGGAAAGGGGGGAGTCCTACTCCCAGAAGGAGTAGGACTCCTCCTGGCGCGCCACACCTTGGCCGGCCGGCCCCCTCCCTTGAACCTTTATATACGGAGGCAGGGGCACCCCTAGAGACACAAGTTGATCCACGTGATCATATTCTTAGCCGTGTGCGGTGCCCCCTTCCACCATAGTCCTCGATAATATTGTAGCGGTGCTTAGGCGAAGCCCTGCGACAGTAGTACATCAAGATCGTCACCACGCCGTCGTGCTGACGGAACTCTTCCCCGACACTTTGCTGGATCGGAGTCCGGGGATCGTCATCGAGCTGAACGTGTGCTAGAACTCGGAGGTGCCGTAGTTTCGGTGCTTGATCGGTCGGGCCATGGAGACGTACGACTACATCAACCAAACGCTTCCGTTGTCGATCTACAAGGGTACGTAGATCATACTCTCCCCTCTCGTTGCTATGCATCACCATGATCTTGCGTGAGCGTAGGAATTTTTTTGAAATTACTACGAAACCCAACAGTGGCATCCGAGCCTAGGTTTTATATGTTGATGTTATATGCACGAGTAGAACACAAGTGAGTTGTGGGCGATATAAGTCATACTGCTTACCAGCATGTCATACTTTCGTTCGGTGGTATTGTTGGACGAAGCGGCCCGGACCGACATTACGCGTACGCTTACGCGAGACCGGTTCTCCCGACGTGCTTTGCACATAGGTGGCTTGCGGGTGACAGTTTCTCCAACTTTAGTTGAACCGAGTGTGGCTACGCCCGGTCCTTGCGAAGGTTAAAACAGCACCAACTTGACAAACTATCGTTGTGGTTTTGATGCGTAGGTAAGATTGGTTCTTGCTTAAGCCCGTAGCAGCCACGTAAAACATGCAACAACAAAGTAGAGGACGTCTAACTTGTTTTTGCAGGGCATGTTGTGATGTGATATGGTCAAGACATGATGCTAAATTTTATTGTATGAGATGATCATGTTTTGTAACCGAGTTATCGGCAACTGGCAGGAGCCATATGGTTGTCGCTTTATTGTATGCAATGCAATCGCGCTGTAATGCTTTACTTTATCACTAAGCGGTAGCGATAGTCGTGGAAGCATAAGATTGGCGAGACGACAACGATGCTACGATGGAGATCAAGGTGTCGCGCCGGTGACGATGGTGATCATGACGGTGCTTCGGAGATGGAGATCACAAGCACAAGATGATGATGGCCATATCATATCACTTATATTGATTGCATGTGATGTTTATCTTTTATGCATCTTATCTTGCTTTGATTGACGGTAGCATTATAAGATGATCTCTCACTAAATTATCAAGAAGTGTTCTCCCTGAGTATGCACCGTTGCGAAAGTTCTTCGTGCTGAGACACCACGTGATGATCGGGTGTGATAGGCTCTACGTTCAAATACAACGGGTGCAAAACAGTTGCACACGCGGAATACTCAGGTTATACTTGACGAGCCAAGCATATACAGATATGGCCTCGGAACACGGAGACCGAAAGGTCGAGCGTGAATCATATAGTAGATATGATCAACATAGTGATGTTCACCAATGAAACTACTCCATCTCACGTGATGATCGGACATGGTTTAGTTGATTTGGATCACGTAATCACTTAGATGATTAGAGGGATGTCTATCTAAGTGGGAGTTCTTTAAGTAATATGATTAACTGAACCTAAATTTATCATGAACTTAGTACCTGATAGTATCTTGCTTGTTTATGTATGATTGTAGATAAATGGCCCGTGCTGTTGTTCCGTTGAATTTTAATGCGTTCCTTGAGAAAGCAAAGTTGAAAGATGATGGTAGCAATTACACGGACTGGGTCCGTAACTTGAGGATTATCCTCATTGCTGCACAGAAGAATTACGTCCTGGAAGCACCGCTGGGTGCCAGGCCTGCTGCTGGAGCAACACCAGATGTTGTGAACGTCTGGCAGAGCAAAGCTGATGACTACTCGATAGTTCAGTGTGCCATGCTTTACGGCTTAGAACCGGGACTTCAACGACGTTTTGAACGTCATGGAGCATATGAGATGTTCCAGGAGTTGAAGTTAATATTTCAAGCAAATGCCCGGATTGAGAGATATGAAGTCTCCAATAAGTTCTATAGCTGCAAAATGGAGGAGAACAGTTCTGTCAGTGAGCATATACTCAAAATGTCTGGGTATAATAATCACTTGATTCAAATGGGAGTTAATCTTCCAGATGATTGCGTCATTGACAGAATTCTCCAATCACTGCCACCAAGCTACAAGAGCTTCGTGATGAACTATAATATGCAAGGGATGAATAAGACTATTCCCGAGCTCTTCGCAATGCTGAAAGCTGCGGAGGTAGAAATCAAAAAGGAGCATCAAGTGTTGATGGTCAACAAGACCACTAGTTTTCAAGAAAAAGGGCAAAGGGAAGAAGAAGGGGAACTTCAAGAAGAACAGCAAGCAAGTTGCTGCTCAAGAGAAGAAACCCAAGTCTGGACCTAAGCCTGAAACTGAGTGCTTCTACTGCAAGCAGACTGGTCACTGGAAGCGGAACTGCCCCAAGTATTTGGCGGATAAGAAGGATGGCAAGGTGAACAAAGGTATATGTGATATACATGTTATTGATGTGTACCTTACTAATGCTCGCAGTAGCACCTGGGTATTTGATACTGGTTCTGTTGCTAATATTTGCAACTCGAAACAGGGACTACGGATTAAGCGAAGATTGGCTAAGGACGAGGTGATGATGCGCGTGGGAAACGGTTCCAAAGTCGATGTGATCGCGGTCGGCACACTACCTCTACATCTACCTTCGGGATTAATATTAGACCTAAATAATTGTTATTTGGTGCCAGCGTTAAGCATGAACATTATATCTGGATCTTGTTTGATGCGAGACGGATATTCATTTAAATCAGAGAATAATGGTTGTTCTATTTATATGAGTAATATCTTTTATGGTCATGCACCCCTAAAGAGTGGTCTATTCTTATTGAATCTCGATAGTAGTAACACACATATTCATAATGTTGAAACCAAAAGATGCAGAGTTGATAATGATAGTGCAACTTATTTGTGGCACTGCCATTTAGGTCATATCGGTGTAAAGCGCATGAAGAAACTCCATACTGATGGACTTTTGGAACCACTTGATTATGAATCACTTGGTACTTACGAACCGTGCCTCATGGGCAAGATGACTAAAACGCCGTTCTCCGGTACTATGGAGAGAGCAACAGATTTGTTGGAAATCATACATACAGATGTATGTGGTCCGATGAATATTGAGGCTCGTGGCGGATATCGTTATTTTCTCACCTTCACAGATGATTTAAGCAGATATGGGTATATCTACTTAATGAAACATAAGTCTGAAACATTTGAAAAGTTCAAAGAATTTTAGAGTGAAGTTGAAAATCATCATAACAAGAAAATAAAGTTTCTACGATCTGATCGTGGAGGAGAATATTTGATTTACGAGTTTGGTGTACATTTGAAACAATGCGGAATAGTTTCGCAACTCACGCCACCCGGAACACCACAGCGTAATGGTGTGTCCGAACATCGTAATCGTACTTTACTAGATATGGTGCGATCTATGATGTCTCTTATTGATTTACCGCTATCGTTTTGGGGTTATGCTTTGGAGACAGCCGCATTCATGTTAAATAGGGCACCATCAAAATCCGTTGAGACGACGCCTTATGAACTATGGTTTGGCAAGAAACCAAAGTTGTCGTTTCTGAAAGTTTAGGGCTGCGATGCTTATGTGAAAAAGCTTCAACCTGATAAGCTCGAACCCAAATCGGAGAAATGTGTCTTCATAGGATATCCAAAGGAGACTATTGGATACACCTTCTATCACAGATCCGAAGGCAAGACTTTTGTTGCTAAGTTCGGAAACTTTCTGGAGAAGGAGTTTCTCTCGAAAGAAGTGAGTGGGAGGAAAGTAGAACTTGACGAGGTAACTGTACCTGCTCCCTTATTGGAAAGTAGTGCATCACAGAAAACTGTTTCTGTGACACCTACACCAATTAGTGAGGAAGCTAATGATAATGATCATGAAACTTCAGAACAAGATACTACTGAACCTCGTAGATCAACCAGAGTGAGATCCGCACCAGAGTGGTACGGTAATCCTGTTCTGGAAGTCATGCTACTAGATCATGATGAACCTACGAACTATGAAGAAGCGATGGTGAGCCCAGATTCTGCAAAATGGCTTGAAGCCATGAAATCTAAGATGGGATCCATGTATGAGAACAAAGTATGGACTTTGGTTGACTTGCCCAATGATCGGCAAGCAATTGAGAATAAATGGATCTTCAAGAAGAAGACTGACGCCGACGGTAATATTACTGTCTACAAAGCTCGACTTGTCGCAAAAGGGTTTCGACAAGTTCAAGGGATTGACTACGATGAGACCTTCTCACCTGTAGCGATGCTTAAGTCTGTCCGGATCATGTTAGCAATTGCCGCATTTTATGATTATGAAATTTGGCAGATGGATGTCAAAACTGCATTCCTGAATGGATTTCTGGAAGAAGAGTTGTATATGATGCAACCGGAAGGTTTTGTTGATCCAAAGGGAGCTAACAAAGTGTGCAAGCTCCAGCGATCCATTTATGGACTGGTGCAAGCCTCTCGGAGTTGGAATAAACGCTTTGATAGTGTGATCAAAGCATTTGGTTTTATACAGACTTTTGGAGAAGCCTGTATTTACAAGAAAGTGAGTGGGAGCTCTGTAGCATTTCTGATATTATATGTGGATGGCATATTACTGAACGGAAATGATATAGAATTTCTGGATAGCATAAAGGGATACTTGAATAAGAGTTTTTCAATGAAAGACCTCGGTGAAGCTGCTTACATATTAGGCATAAAGATCTATAGAGATAGATCAAGACGTTTAATTGGACTTTCACAAAGCACATACCTTGACAAGATTTTGAAGAAGTTCAAAATGGATCAAGCAAAGGAAGGGTTCTTGCCTGTGTTACAAGGTGTGAAGTTGAGTCGGACTCAATGCCCAACCACTGCAGAAGATAGAGAGAAGATGAAAGATGTTCCCTATGCTTCAGCCATAGGCTCTATCATGTATGCAATGCTGTGTACCAGACCTGATGTGTGCCTTGCTATAAGTCTAGCAGGGAGGTACCAAAGTAATCCAGGAGTGGATCACTGGACAGCGGTCAAGAACATCCTGAAGTACCTGAAAAGGACTAAGGATATGTTTCTCGTATATGGAGGTGACAAAGAGCTCATCGTAAATGGTTACGTTGATGCAAGCTTTGACACTGATCCGGACGATTCTAAATCGCAAACTGGATACGTGTTTACATTAAACGGTGGAGCTGTCAGTTGGTGCAGTTCTAAACAGAGCGTCGTGGCGGGATCTACGTGTGAAGCGGAATACATAGCTGCTTCGGAAGCAGCGAATGAAGGAGTCTGGATGAAGGAGTTCATATCCGATCTAGGTGTCATACCTAGTGTATCGGGTCCAATGAAAATCTATTGTGACAATACTGGTGCAATTGCCTTGGCGAAGGAATCCAGATTTCACAAGAGAACCAAGCACATCAAGAGACGCTTCAATTCCATCCGGGATCTAGTCCAGGTGGGAGACATAGAGATTTGCAAGATACATACGGATCTGAATGTTGCAGACCCGTAGACTAAGCCTCTTCCACGAGCAAAACATGATCAGCACCAAGGCTCCATGGGTGTTAGAATCATTACTGTGTAATCTAGATTATTGACTCTAGTGCAAGTGGGAGACTGAAGGAAATATGCCCTAGAGGCAATAATAAAGTTATTATTTATTTCCTTATATCATGATAAAAGTTTATTATTCATGCTAGAATTGTATTAACCGGAAACATAATACATGTGTGAATACATAGACAAACAGAGTGTCACTAGTATGCCTCTACTTGACTAGCTCGTTAATCAAAGATGGTTATGTTTCCTAACCATGGACAAACAGTTGTTATTTGATTAACGGGATCACATCATTAGTTGAATGATCTGATTGACATGACCCATTACATTAGCTTAGCACCCGATCGTTTAGTATGTTGCTATTGCTTTCTTCATGACTTATACATGTTCCTATGACTATGAGATTATGCAACTCCCGTTTGCCAGAGGAACACTTTGTGTGCTACCAAACGTCACAATGTAACTGGGTGATTATAAAGGAGCTCTACAGGTGTCTCTAAAGGTACATGTTGGGTTGGTGTATTTCGAGATTAGGATTTGTCACTTCGATTGTCGGAGAGGTATCTCTGGGCCCTCTCGGTAATGCACATCACTTAAGCCTTGCAAGCATTGCAACTAATGAGTTAGTTGCGGGATGATGTATTACAGAACGAGTAAAGAGACTTGCCGGTAACGAGATTGAACTAGGTATAGGATACCGACGGTCGAATCTCGGGCAAGTAACATACCGATGACAAAGGGAACAACGTATGTTGTTATGCGGTCTGACTGATAAAAGATCTTCGTAGAATATGTAGGAGCCAATATGAGCATCCAGGTTCCGCTATTGGTTATTGACCGGAGACGTGTCTCGGCCATGTCTACATTGTTCTCGAACCCATAGGGTCCGCACGCTTAAGGTTACGATGACAGTTATATTATGAGTTTATGCATTTTGATGTACCGAAGGTTGTTCGGAGTCCCGGATGTGATCACGGACATGACGAGGAGTCTCGAAATGGTCGAGACATAAAGATTGATATATTGGAAGCCTATGTTTGGATATCGGAAGTGTTCCGGGTGAAATCGGGATTTTACCGGAGTACCGGGAGGTTACCGGAACCCCCCGGGAGGTATATGGGCCTTAGTGGGTCTTAGTGGAAGAGAGGAGAGGTGGCCAGAGATGGGCCGCGCGCCCCTCCCCCCCTTGGTCCGAATTGGACAAGGAGAGGGGGCAGGGCCCCCTTCCTCCTCTCTCTCCTCTTCCCCCCCCCTCCACGAATCCTATTCCAACTAGGAAAGGGGGGGAGTCCTACTCCCAGAAGGAGTAGGACTCCTCCTGGCGCGCCACACCTTGGCCGGCCGGCCCCCCTCCCTTGAACCTTTATATACGGAGGCAGGGGCACCCCTAGAGACACAAGTTGATCCACGTGATCATATTCTTAGCCGTGTGTGGTGCCCCCTTCCACCATAGTCCTCGATAATATTGTAGCGGTGCTTAGGCGAAGCCCTGCGACGGTAGTACATCAAGATCGTCACCACGTCGTCGTGCTGACGGAACTCTTCCCCGACACTTTGCTGGATCGGAGTCCGGGGATCGTCATCGAGCTGAACGTGTGCTAGAACTCGGAGGTGCCGTAGTTTCGATGCTTGATCGGTCGGGCCGTGGAGACGTACGACTACATCAACCAAACGCTTCCGTTGTCGATCTACAAGGGTACATAGATCATACTCTCCCCTCTCGTTGCTATGCATCACTATGATCTTGCGTGAGCGTAGGAAATTTTTTGAAATTACTACGAAACCCAACAAATTGGTGAATGCAGCCCGCCGCGGCAGTTTGTGGGCGATGCATTTGGGTTGCCTGTAGATCACCTCCGGTGTGTAGTTCGTCAGCGTCGGGCGCGCGGTCCTGCTATGCGCGCGTTGAAGAGCTTGGGTGCGCACCAAAAATTATCAGAAGGCCTTGTTTGCACGCACAGGTTATCAGCTGCAGTGCTGATGCTCGGCCCTGCAGTCCGCTTTGTTAATTGCTACAGTTTCTATTTAATTTCTTTTGGAGGAGAGAAGCCAAGAAGCAGCAAAAAAGAGAAACGAAGTGCACTGCATAGTCGGACTAAAAAACTTGCTGATGCTAGTTGACGAATCATGTAGTTAACTTACGAAGTCCATTTTCTTTTGATCTTGCCAGTGCTTATTTTCTATGTATATATGTGTGTGTCTGTGCAAACCAATGGATGGATGTATTGTGTCTATGAGGATCATGAGGGGCCATAGACAGTGCAATTTTGTTAGCTCGGTTGTGCCTTACTTTGTTTATGTTTTGCGGTTAACTTGTTTGTTAAATTATTCAAAGAATGTTGGTGGGAGATAACATTCTTTTGATGCAAAATAATTTTTAATGTAGTTTACTTGCCCCATCCATGCAGCTCACAAACATTGATCATGTAGTTGAGATGAGTTTACAAAAAGAAGTTAAACAGAAACAAAAACATCTCAAAAGAAGCTCACTTCTTATTAGATATAGTTCACTCGCTCAGTCCATGTGATCCACTTGCTTGGTCTACGTGTGTAAAAAAATAAGTATGAAAAAACTTAGGGAAAACACATGCGGTTCACTTTTGGTAATCTCGAGGTTCACTTTTCATAGTATTATGGTTCACCAACACTCGACATGATGTGCACTCCACCTCGTTTGGGAAAATTTACGTCTCACAAAAAAAAATCATGCAGTGCACTTGTATGTCTGATGAAGTGTAGGTTTCAGTCTAAAGAAGTACACCCCACCTCGTTTGGAAAAATTTACGTCCCACAAAAAAAACCATGCAGTGCACTTGCCCATCTAATGACGTGCGGTATTCCGTCTGAAGCAGTGCGTTCTTCTTTCCCCGTCCGAGAAAAAATACGTCTAAACAAAAATAAACCATGCAGTGCCCTTGACCATCTAATGAAGTGCGGTATTTCGTCTGAAGCAATGCGTTCTTTTGTCCGATGCAGTAAATATGACGATTTTGGTCTCGCGAAGAACAGAGTGTCCGCTTTTCGGTAAAATCGAAACTGCTCTTAAACCGTAAGGTATTAGAGAGAGTGTTCTACATGAAAAAGTTGCATCTCGTCGATATCTTTCCAACAGCGTATGATTTGAATTATTCTGACCAGCCGTTTGTAAAAATTTCGCGAAAAAACAGCCACTGCCTCTCGAAGTCAGCCGCACGATTTTCAAAATTAACTAAAATACGTAAGAAATCTCAAAACCATTTCAACATATGAAAGTTGCGCCTTGTCCGTAGCTTTTCAACGGCGTATCATATGTCTCGTTTCGACAAACGGTTAGAAAACTGGAGCAAAAACAGTACCGAAAATTTCAAAAAAATTGAAAAAACAGAGTTCCGCGATTTTGTAAATTTGAAACTGCTATTAAACCGTAATGAATTAGAGAAAGATTTATATATGAAAAATATGCGCCTCGACGATATCTATCCAAAGGCGTATCATTTGCTTCATTCCAACAAGCGGTTTAGAAAAAAAACACGAAAAAACGCTCGCTGCCACTCGTCATCCGCCGCACTATTTTCAAAACTGCTCTTAAACCGTGTGAATCTCGAAAAGTATTCAACATGTCGAAGTTGCGCCTAATCCATAGCTTTCCAATGGTATATTACACGCCTCATTCCGATAAACGGTTAAAAAATTAGAGCAAAAATAGTACTGAAAAAATAACGCGTGCAGTTTTTTCTGACGAGAAGTTCACTAGTCTCTATTGCAGTGCTCGTCGTCAAAATGATGCAGTGCGCTTCTGTTGAGCGTGCAGTGCCGAAGTGATGTGCAGAATAGTTATTCTGCTAATATTAGCAGAATAGACCGTCTGTATATATGAGGGAGGGGAGCCACACAACCCACACCAATCTCTTATCCGTGTGTGGTGCCCCTCTCCACAGTTTCATCCTCCGTCCAATTTTCTGTAGTGATCGGCGAAGCCCTGTGGGAACAAGTTCACCATCACCGGCACCACGCCGTCGTGCTGCCGAAACTCATCTACTACTTCACCCATCTTGTTGGATCAAGAAGGCGAGGACGTCATCGAGCTGAACGTGTGCTGAACACGGAGGTGCCATACGTTCGGTACTTGTTTGGTTGGATCACGAAGGTGTTCGACTACATCAACGTGTTGATAAACGCTTCCGCTTAACGGTCTATGAGGGTACGTAGACACACTCTCCCCTCTCGTAGCTATGCATCTCCATGGATAGATCTTGCATGCGCATAGAAATTTTTTGTTTTCCATGCAACATTACCCAACAGAGGCGAACCCCGATATGGTTGCATGACCGTTGTATTTAAGGAGGCTGGAACACAAACCGTGCCCGAGACGATAACCACACGATCAGTGGGCCAACCCGGTAGGCTATGTTCGGCCTAATCATGCAAAAATGACACAGTGGCATCACCAACGCAAGGAAGGAGAGGACTTCCCAGCAGGGAGTTCAAGAGGCCGGAGGCACGAGAAGAAGAGCCCGACGGAGATCTCTGAGCCCAGATGCTTGCAACCTCCGCCATGCTCGGGGGCTACTGACAGAGTCCTAGACCCAGGGTGCCTAACATAAAGGAGCACGACCTCGACTTCGACCAGGGCCCACCAGGCCCAGAGAGCATCCAGGAACCCTAAGAAGGGGAGGGCGGGCTAAGGTATGCCCCAAGACAAGCGGCGATGGCCAGATCGATCTGGTATCTTCTCCATATAAACCCTAGACCTCTCATGTCTATATAAAGGGAGGTCTAAGTCCCTCATTAGGGATCCAATCTAGAAAAAACTCTTGGTAGACATATCATACACCATTGTAATCCTATCCACGAGGTATCCCCTCACAATGAATACCAAAACAAAGCAGGATGTAGGGTGTTACTCTTCGGAGGCCTGAACCTGGGTAAACTATGTGTGCAGACTCTGTTTCGGTACTTCCAGTCTCGTCATGAACCCTACCGAAGGATATGATGGGAAATCACTCCGTCAAAGACCCTCGCCATTGTAAACGAGCTGGGCTCTTCAAAGCATATCAGAGGTGTTTCTTTACCCTCCCGACAGTCAGGTCGTACCCCCAAATAGGGGTAAGCACTCCACGGCTCTCCCTCGCTGACTGAGGACTATGTACCTTCGGTTTACAACTTTGCACTTAAAATTCCATGGGGGGGGGGAGGTTGTGGAGCACAATGAGAGGGCATACCGCTCGGCTCAACCGGATGGCGGCCCAACTACATCCTGGTTATTCTCAGGGCACTGTCATAGGCCCATCAGGAATGGCTTCAACAAAAGCATCAAGTTGTTCGACCATGGCTACTTGCTACAACCTCTTCAAAGGATCCGCCATTCGAATGCGTCAGGCACAGCATCAACAATTTAGCATGCAGTACAGATGAACATTACGATAGACAAGGAAGAGCTGGTAAACAGCACGGAAGCGCAGACATGCGACAGGGCAAAGCAAGGACGATAAACCCAACTACAGATGCCATGTATAAACCCTCCCTCTTATATATATCTTTATGTATCTTTCAAAGTTTCTTTGATGAGGTCGGCATGTATGGCTTGATCTTATAAATCAAAGAGAAAATAGACCTTTTGCGGTCGCCGCGCATCTATTTTTGTTATGAATTTTTCTTTCATTATGCCTCTTAGCCAAGGACAATATTTTCCCAAAACTCATTGGTTTTTGACCGGGGGCTCGTATTTACAAGCCTGCCCAAATATTCATTCCAATACTCACGTAAAAGTATTTGACGTCTCGGATATTGCATTATATGCATCGATTTTGAATTATGTCTTTGGTCAATAGTTGGGTTGTCCGGCTCCTATGCTTACCCCTTATGTTTCCTCATTGTTCGGCTAAGGGTGTAAAGGGAGAACCATTGCGGTTGCGCTTCCAGCTCAAATGGTTAAAGTGCCTTAGTGAAGAAAACCAAAAACTGATTGTCATGATAGGCGCAAACTGGTCAGCGATCCGATGACTGTGTCAAAATACAAATCGATAGAAGTTATCGGTGTCAAACGATGGGCTCTTGTCAAATGAGCTGAAGTGATTAATGGTTTAACCTCGGCACGGCCAACCACTTCAACATCCGGGGGCTAGTTACTCGCCCCCATAGTTAAGCTCCTATGACTAAGTGAAAGTTGTAAAGCCGAAATAGTCCGATTGTCTAGTTTCTACTAACATATACTGCCTCTAGGCACCGAGAGGTCGGTTAAGAGTTCAAATGTTGTAGAAACACCCCTTGTATTATATACAATGGAAAGGAAGCCTACGGCTGGCCACTTTTAGTATTTAAACGGTCGCACGTGAGTCAAAATAAACAAAACAGACGATAAAGCCAAACATTTCAAGATAAGCTTATCGTTGTACACAATTCAAACTTCGGCATTCCGAAGTACTATTTAGGAAAAATCTCCCTCCACCTCCTCGCCCATGCCTCAATCCGCGATGCCAGCGAGGACATCGCAGCCCGTCTCACCTTCACTGCACGACACCCCGATATTGGGTCCGGTGGAGCTCTTCTCCGCTGCCCGCCCACCATAGGAACGACGCAGCCGCCGGCGCATGGCAGCCTTGTCGCAGTGGCGGTTTGCATGGGGGTGGGCACCGGGTGAGAGGAGAGAAATGGATAAACGAGATGGAAGTGTTCGCGATCGGCCCTTGCTTTTCCAAACGAAAGAAATCCATGACATGGCTAGTCTCACCTGCACTAAGATTCGTGTTTGGATCCAATGGTCCAGGGTACATTCGATCCCAATCACTAAAAATCCGACGTCAGGTTTTTAGTGATTTCATAAAAAAATTAGGTAACCGCACAAAAAATACATTTGAGTAACGGATTTGGATAATCTCTTTTCTACTTTTCTTTCCTGTGATTGGTTGTGTGGATCAAGCAACCACACCGATCTCTCAACATGGTAACACAGGAATCTTGCATCATGCATCTTTGCCACCAAACTTAATCCCATGCCTTGAGGACATCTTTTTTATGACATCTTACACATATGCCTGGTTGACCACCCCCAAAGTAGAAAAAAAAATGTGACATATATATACACGTGAGAGGAAGAAGAAACCATCCGAAGCATATAATAAAGCAAAAACAGAAAGAAGAAACACCAAGCAAGCTCCCAGATTCGATCCAGTTTATACATGGTCGTTCAACGTCGCCGACATCATCATGCAACTAGCATGCATCTCATCGGATGAGATCAGAAGAAGCCGTAGTTGTTGAAGGCGAAGCTCCCGGCGGCGTAAGCGCTGAGCAGCTCGTTCCGCGGCGACCAGAGCTCCACCCTGAGCCCCACCCTCCTGAGCGCCTTGAGGATCTTGTTCCGGTTCGCATACCCGGTCACCACTACCTTCTGGATGCTCCCCTCCACCTCCACCCTCTCCACCCCTGCACGCATACACCAATCCATCAACCATTTGTGAGATAGAGGAAGAGTTTTATTGCTTCTCTGGTCATTGCACACACAACCAAGCCGATCATTCAACCATAGCTAGCTACAGTGAGAAAGGCATCCATCCATGGCTAGCTTTGTTAAAAGGAGAAAGGATCGACGCATCATCAGGTTGTTCAGATCTCTCCATGGATGGGTGATGGGTGCAATGAAATGACTTTAGTTTACGAGAGTTTTTACCTTTCACTTTGGACAGGCATTTCCGTACCCTCTTCTCATGCAGCGCCACCATCTCCACTTTCAGCTCGGTGCTCTGCGTGCATGGGGGAAATCAGGGAATGAGCGCAGGTTACGCATGCATGCACATGCACTCGATCATCATGAGAAAAAGTACATGAAAAATATACATTGGGCAATGTTTTTTTTCACTAATAGTTCTCTTAGTTTCTTTTTGCATGAATATGTTGTGAGACAGGTAGAAGTAGTAATTAACCTGCCCACCTATTCTATGATGTTTTTCAGGGCTGTGTAGAGTGATATGAGCCATATTAAACTTGCAATCAACATGCATTATTGCTATAGATATATTGTTGCCAAATGCCCAAATGCAATGTTTAAAAGGGTACATATAGCACATTCATCTTGAAAAACGCATGTTCATCATCACGGCATCATTTCATAGAGAGAAAGTAGAAACTAATGGAATCTCCCTGAATTACAACCTCTAAATGAACAACAACCAAAAGAGGCACATTTAGATTGCGATCAGAGTGCGATTAATTAAGTAACAAGCCATACCTCCATGGATGAACCGACGATCGATCTTGCGTACACCACTTTTGAGACGATGGGAAGAAGAGGAAGAAGAAGGGACCAAGATGAGGCCGGCGGTGCAGGGCTCTTATAGCAGAAGCAGCAGGTGAACAAGTTTGGCAAAAGCAAAAAGAGCCACCGGCAGGATGTGATGAAGGGAAAAGGTTAAAGAGTAGTGCCCAAGAGATTCCCTGGTGTTTTGAAGCTATTAGCTACAAGACCTAGCTAAGCTGCTTTACTAAAGGGGGCTTAGGTCTACATGGAGAAGAGCGCGACCGGTGGTCGATCGTACCGATCGAGGCCTAGCTAGGTGTCTCACTAACTGCTGCTAGACAGTTTAGTAATCTCCAAGCTCAGCTCTCAATGTTGATTTCAGCCTTGATCAGTTGCATCTAGGTGGTGCAAAAATATGTGCATGTCACTTTCGGCGTTTCATATCACCATGTGCTACCTACAGTCACATACACAGATCGATCTGGTTCTGGTTCAAGAAAGAGCTATTGGTCGTAGGGGATCTTGGCCTGGTGATGACATGGACGCCATTGACGAGTCCAAGCTGCTAAGCTTGCTTTTGAGGTGTCCCCTGGCTAGCTGGACCTGGAATACAGTTTGGAATGTCTGGAGATCTGCAGGACGGACCAAATGGTTACAAAAAGAGCAAAAGCGCAAAAGGTAAAAGAAGCCATGGGATGGAAAATTAAAGAGGAGCCGTGTGAGATCGACAGCAAATGGACCACGGTGCAAGTTTGGTATTTCTTGCCTTGGCTTCGCCGGCATGATAAGCTAGCAGAGATCATGGGCTCTGAAATCATCACTTCATCTTCATTTTGTTCTACATGCTGAACGGTAGTCAATTGTTTGCTTTCAATTGATTCCAATCTAACAATGCAAAGCCACTTCAGAGAAAAGGCTAATGATGCAATCCAGCAAAAAGCTGCCTCATCAGCAGAGTAATTACACCTGTTAACAAACTGTTGAACCATTGAACCGATGCATGGGGCCTCAAAATGATCAGAGATAAACACAGAAGAATTAGATAGATAGCATATAACTGTAAATGTCTAAATGGTAACCACTAGGTTTTTTCTTATTTTCTTCCTGATCACAAATCCAGCTACAGACATTTCTATAAACCTTATTGTGCTGAAAAAACTTATTGCCTTATGATGCAGGCATACAGCAGACCACACAAAACATGGAAAAAAACGAATCAATAGGCACAACACAACAGCCACCACCATATATCATCCGCCGGTCTCAAGCCTCGCTAACAAGCCACTAGCTGGCTAATTCTCCTCATCTACTTTTCAGAACGGATTTCTTCATCTCCATCGATCATAACGGAAATCCTCGAGACCAATCTCGCCTAGACCCACATGTTTCTGCAGGATCTGGGGGAGAGGTCCTTGAGCCGGACGACATCCTTATGGCCTGGGCAGCCCTTGCAGGTCTCCTCGTCGAAGTTGCCACCATGGATCTTGCTATGCCGAAGGTAGCCGAACTCGCTGCAAACACTGCCAGGGATGACGTGGTACCCGACGTCTTCGATGGGGGTGTGCTCACTACAGACGGCGGCGAAGGTGGCTTCGTCAAGGGTGCCGTCCCGGTAGACGATGATACCATCCTGGTCGTTCCTCATAGCCCGAAAGACCTTGTCGAACACCCTGTCCTGCTTTGTCGTCACCGGCATGCATCTGAGGGGACGATAAATGAAATAATCAGACTTAGTCTTCTATTCAGGTTAGCTTCCATGAAAGGAACACATGGGGAAAAGGAAACACTGATCACCATAGATCAACTCAGGTCATTCATCACATATATCCAACGTTTGTGCCATGTCATCAGATTTGAAAGGAAAATAACAGGAAAGTGTGTCATGCTAATTCAAAATCATGTTGATCTAGATATTTATAGTCTTCTTTACAGGAAGGTGATAATTTACAACTGGGATGTACCCAGGCCTGGATGTACCACTATGACATGGCGGGCTGGTGGTAGCTGCGAGTTGCACTCGAGCTCACCTGCTTCTGCCTCGAAATAATATTTTTGTGAACTTAAGAAAAAAACCAACAATACAAGTGCACATGCAGGAATACTAAGTGCACAAAAACATTTATTATAGCAAAAAAAATTGTTCATCTGCGTTCTGTACTTAAATATAGAGTTGGTATATTAGCTCTGTATCCTTGTGTGTTTGTGCATATATAAATCACATGTACTCCACTAGTATAAAAAACGTTCTTATATTATGGGACGGAAGGAGTACATATCTTCTAAAATTTGCAAAAAAAAACTTGAAAGCTTTTCAATATTTTCATCATTTTGGCATTTGCAAACAATCAATTTCCTTTTTTGTTTGAGAAGGTGGTGGGGGGGGGGGGGGAGTTTGGGTGCACAAAACCTATACATGTATAAGTGACACCATCAATCATCCAACCTCTATGGGTGGCTGTGGAATGAGATGGCTTTCTCGACATGAAAAGTTAGAAGATCATACATAAAAGGATAATAAGAAAGGAGGTAAGAGCACGGTTTTTTTTATTCCGATTTTTTTTCCGGGAGGGGCCGGAAAATCCGGTTCTCGAAAATTTCCGGAAATTTCGGATTTTTTTCAATCCAAAAACATTTAACGTCAAAATATATAATTTTTAACCAATTGAGAACATGAAGTACTTTCTGGTGAATTGGTCCGCTCGCTTACTTACCTACCGAAGGTCGTGCGTTCGATCACTTCCTAACGCACCGCGACCGATTTTTTTAGGAAGCTTGAATAAGGCAAAAAAAGTTCAAATTGCAAACAAGGGTAATCGAACCTGAGACGTAAGAATGATAGGTAGCGCTGCCTACCATTTCGACAAGTGCTTGCTTATGACTATCTTGGTATATGTAGCCATTTGACATTACTTAGTCTTTTAAATTAAAAAAATTAAAACTTTTTGGACGGTATCGGTTTTTTTCGGAGGTCGCCTAGGTTTCTGGTTTACAGCCAGTTTCCGTTTTTGCAGAACGGAATAAAAACACTGGTAAGAGACAAAAATGGGCAACTGTTGATCTAGGAATACTTTGGATTTATATTCTATTTCAAATGGAGCATGTCTCGGTTTCGACAAAAGCTGAATATCATATATGTTCAGATATGGGTAGAATTAAAAAGGTACCCAACATAACTGAAAAACAATGGCGCTCCGTAGGCTTTATATTTAGTTGGTATGAGATAATTTCGTTTCCAGTATCTAGTAATAGAGTCCTTGTCAGTTTGAAAACAAAATGATACCTAGTATATTAATTTCATATTCTTAAGAATCTTCTAATTTGCACCATAGTAGGCACCAACATGGCCGACAATAAGTCTCATAACCTGGAATGATCAAATATGACCCAAAACTAACGTACAAAGCATAAAAACAAGAACTTCAAAGAAATTTACTCATATTGTCTTGTCTAATCATCAGTCATTGTGCAAATAAATATGATGCCTAAATATTTGCCCATTGTCTTGAAATACTTAAGTAGTTTCCTTTTTGCTACTAGTGTCTTGAATCAGCAGAATTATTTAACAAGACGTGTGTCCCTTGAGTTGAGCATTATAGGGTTAAAATCTTGATGAAAACTCAATTAACTCATGTGCACGGACAAAGACAAGGACCATATGGACTCAATACTGAAATAAATTCAGTGAGGTGATTGTTGGAGCAGTAGTTGATCCTCCGGCTTTCATACATTGATCAAATTGGTACGATATTTATTCCCAATTTTTTCATTAAATTTATCTATTTTTTCAAATATAATCAACTTACTGACATTATACTAAATATGTTAATACAACCAACTTACTTAATTTGTAGTATTATATATGTAATTGTTTCCTTTATCGACATTTCATCGAGATCATTTCCCCACATATTGTCCGACAAAGGTTTAAATTGTGATATGTTCAATAAGCCATGACGAGTTTCGGTAGAACTGGGTGTCAGACCAGTTGGCTAGTGGTGTGCGGCCGGCTCCCACATTTGAGCCTTGTGCTCCGCAGGGCATGTGTCTGGTTGTTTCTTCTTAATAAAATGTTGTATGGGCTAGTCCCTATTGGTCCTTTTTTTTATGGTTAGTTTCCATAAATTTGAAGAGCATGTGTGTTAGTTTAATACATGACATTTCCAAAAAGAGTACAATGATACTCAAAATAATGAAATACGATAGGTGCCACTTAGGAGCTAGTTTTTTTTAATATATAGAATTGTTTCTTTTTGTTTTAGAGACTTTTTGGATTCTGCCCGCGTCAGCTGTACCAAAATGGGGTGCGCTAATATTTTGGCAAGGGAATCAGAGGCTTCCGTCTCGCTAGTGAGCGGGCGTGAAATCAGAACTGCCCCTTAGTTCCCACAAATCAGAACTACCATCCAAACAGCCCCTTAGTTCCCACAAATTTTGTCTCTTTGATACTTTATCCATTGAGATATCAAAGTTGGCCTACCAATTTAGTTGTTGGATCATATAGTATGCTTTTTATTTGGAGCAAGGGCAATCAGATGGCATTAAGAATGTGATATAGTTAAGTGTCATGTCCAAGCTAAGACATGGTATTGGCGTATTGCCATCAGGCAGTTGGCCACAATGTGCCAATGTGGCGACCCTCAACGTCATCTTGGGCGGCCTGAACTGGATCAACAGTAACCACGTCGTGCGAGCTCAAAAAACACAGCCGCTGTCTTCGCCTGCCCTCATAGGGACTCTTCTAGAAACCCCCTATCGGCGACCGACAGAGGTAACGGTAGACTTTGCAGGGCCTATAGCTTTGGCACGGTGTTGGGAACTCAAGCGTATAGGTCACTAATGGATGAGAAGGTCAGAGCACTGCAATCCACGGGACGCTGTGTCGTTAGTGATGCCAAGCAGTTTGGCAGGGCTCTAAGACCCTGCTCTGTTTGCAACCGGAAGATCACGTAAGGGATTTGTCAACCTCTAGATGAAAGCCCAAGCGATTAATCTGGAATAAATACAGCCAGCGTATACGGTAGTGTTTGACCGTGCAAGACAGTTACTCTGCATCCTTTGCTTACGGAATAAGCTTAGCCTCACCGGTAACTCCCCCGGAACAAGGGTGTGCGTTTCAGCAAGATGAGGCCCAGCCCCAGAGCGGTGTGCGCCTTTTGAAGTTTTTCAGAAGACCCAGACGACGGTGTCCGTAATCATTTTCAGAGAGTGAGGATGGCCTGGCACTGGCAGCGAGTGGGTCAATGGAACCGAACAAACACTGGGGTAGGGCGGCGCAGGAGCAGGGGCAGAGGACTGAGCTCGTAGCTGGGCACGCTGCTGACAAATTTTCATGGGTTTATTGGCCAAGCATAATGCCCGTACATATTTTGCAAGCCCTCCCTGTTCGGGTTTCCTATTCTGGTGCGAATATTATAAGCGGAAAAGAAAAAGGGGGCAAGGGATACTCACGAACCTGACGTGGAAGAGGTTGGGCACACGGGCGGCGCCGAGGTAGACCTCGACGGCCCCGAGGAAGGCCTGGTACGTGCGGATGTGCAGCGCGTCCACGCGCGGGTACGGCAGCCGCGGCCGCGGGCCCAGCCACCCCACCACCGCATTACCGCCGCCGCCGCCGCCGCCGCAGCCCAGGAAGGCGTACTCCCGCCAGCGCACCTGCTGCTGATCCTGGGGCGGCTCCGGCGGGGGCGGCAGAGGCAGCGCGACGAAGCCGGCCGCGGCGAGGATGGGCTCCAGGTCGTCGTGGGTCGTTATGGGGCGGAACGTGGCCGTGTGCCACAGGGACAGCTTCTTGGCCGCCTCCTGCACCGTCAGCCTTATGTCCCTGCTCCTGCCGCCCCCGCCCCCGCCGGCAGCCCCCGCGCCTGCACCACCGGCCGACGACGCCATGGACGGACCGACGGAGGAGGAGGAGGGGTTTATCGAGGGGACAAGGGGGGGACGGCTCTTGGCGTTGTTTATGCGGGAGAGACAGACAGAGAGAGATTGTTGGTGCGTTGTTTGAATCAAAAGACGGGGAGATTTCCGGAGAGGAAAGAAAGAAAGAAAGAAAATAAAGGGAAGGAAGGAAGGAGGGAGGGAGCAGGAGGAGGTGGACGAGACGAGAGGGGTCTGAGGCCGCCCGCGTTGGGATTCTCTCTCGCCCGCTCGGCGTCGCCAATATATTTCTCGGGCCGTGATAAACGCTCCACGCACCTGCGCTCGTTCGGTGCGATGCGGGCCGTTTCGAAACCCCTGCCGATGACGCGTGGGCCCCGCGAGGGCTTTTGCTTGCGTGCCGGGGCCACATCCGCGCGTGTTTTGTGAAGGCTCGTGAACTGCTTCCTCTTCGGTAGAAGAGGAATGTGGAGACGTGGAGTAGTCAAAATGGAAACGGAAAAATGTTAATGCTGCCCAGAAATAGAAGTACAGCCCGAGTCCAGTGGATGGTGCTCCACATGCTCGTCCGTCTGCCTGTCATGTATCTGTGTTTTTTTTGTTCTTTTTAGATACTAACTGCTGCCAGGGAGTAGACGAGAAATGGCAAAATTTTCGGCTGGGTAGAAACGGATGTCCAGTAAGGATGCACTGTCTTCATGAGTGCTTGCCTATACGGGACGCCATACACCCTGTGTGATTATCTGGAGCTAGCAACACGCATAAATGGATATGTTTTCATTCTCGGTTCATGTCGGTGACGTTCTCGCCGACCGCTCGGTTGTCGTTTTTATCTTTTGGCTTGCTTGTATGTGAAGTTTTTCCACAGCTTTGTATCGAATCGACCATTTGGACTTTATATATAAAGCAGGAAATGCATATTTCGAGACACACAAGTGTGTTGGTGCTTATACAAAAGAAAGTCATTAAGCGGCGCCAACATCTCACACTCAAAAATGACAAAGGGTCCATTTAAGCCACGCGCCATCAAAGAGTGCTCCCTCAATAACCATTCTCGGAGAACGTTTTAAGAATTGTCATGATATAACAAATAGATTTACCGTGCTGTAGCAGTGAGATTTGCATGCTAAGAAGAAATAATTGCCATATGTTGTACTAGAAAGAATTGTCATACGGTTCAGAAATTTGTCATGCTGCAACAAATAAAATTGCCATGTGTTTGAGAGATTTGATATGTTGTAGAAGAGATAATTGTCGGGCTAAGGGAAGGAGAAATTGCCCACATGTTCAAGAATTGCCACGCTACAACATGGCAAATTGACATGCTACATAGAGAAGTTGTCATACATGCTTCCATGGAACGGCATGCTTCGTGATAGAGGAGTGTCATATACTACACAAGGGGTCGTTCGCTCGGGAGGGTGTATGGGAGTGTGTGTTTGTGTCATTCGCTCCAGAGGATGCATGGAACAGGGATTGCCATGCCGTCATCGCTTTGAGATTTACGCATGGGATTGGACGCACAAGAAACACATGTAACTCTATTCATACTTGTAACCATTACATGTACATTGTTTTGGATCCAAGTTCCAAATAATTACAAAGCAACTCCTGCATCTAAGATTTACAATAAAATATTTTGGGACATCTTCTCTATGGTATTAAACTTTGCAAGATAAAATACCACCAAGACTTCAGTAAAGAAACTGTAATCGTGCTGAAGCGGCAACACTGCAACTTGTGCACCTGCAGGAACTTGATTACCAACATAGGTTTCTGAAAGCCCCTTGGGTTGTCCATCCAAAAAGATTAGAAGCCTTGACCGATGAACATACTTGGGACGGGGATTATTGTTGGATCACACGATATGCTACGCTAGCTCCAAATAAAAAAATTCTACCGCGCAACCAAGATCATGTTGCTGGAAATAGATCATTGAATCAGGTTTACCACTAGAGGTGCGGTCATCGCAGCCGAAGTAGAGTTGGTGATGCGTGTAGTCACTCAGCCAATCTCCCACGAACAGTGATGTTCCGCGAATGGCGATCTCCCCCGAAAGACGAAGTCCTGTGAACAGCTCCTCGTGGATCCCTCGGACGGCTCCTTGCGGTTCCCTCGAACGATTCATCCAAGCACCGTAGTTGCGATGCCTCTAAGGTAACAACACATACGGGGAGCAGCGTTGGGCAACAGACTACTAGGTCCAGGGGCGTGGGGAATGTTGGCGGCTGTGGAGGGACAAAAACGATCAATCCTAAAAGGTGCGCCCACTCCCCTTTATATGCACCTCCAAAGTGGGCTCAACACTTGAGGTCCACTAGGAATCTGCTCCCATTTTCCACTCGGATCCAATCCGAATGGGCTGCAACCCCTTAAGTGTGTGACCCTATAGGTTCACGTACGCATGGACATGACCCGAGTAGATAGTTGTTAGCGGCTTCTAGCAGAACGTGCCAACTCCCATGTGTGTGTAAAGTCATTTGACGAGCCTTGACAATGTGTTATATGCAACATTCCTTTTGCCTCACGATATTTCTTGTTGAGCTCAAGGCGAGTACTTGTCACCCTTATCGTAGCTCGACCTCTCTTCTCGAAACCGTGATACATATTCTTGAACCGGGTTAATACTTAACCCAAGTCACATGGCCATGCTTTCCGAATCTGATCACTCAAGAGGGCACAGAGAATATCTCTCCTTATAGGAGGGGCAAATCCCATCTTGGTCAACCATGTATCACGTCATGTGTCACAACTCATGAAGTAGCGTTTGATAGACCCTAAGTGAGTTGGTCCTCATCCCAAGAACATGCGATGAGCTTAGGTCTAGGACATGGCATATACATTGTACTTGCAATTAACATATGACAATATCTCGCCGCGCCTCAAAGTGGGCCAGTCCATCTCGGTGATCTCCAACCCCAAACCCATACTGTCGGTATAGCATCTCCATGCACATGACTTGTGACACATATTCACCAACCAAATCATATACTAGTCAAAGGATATATGTCCGCATAACCTTATCAACTAGGGACTATTAGAACGATCATCACACAATATATAGTTCCACAAACAAGTCACATACTTATTGATACATATAACTGATGATGTTCAATGACAATACAAAAGACTCATGAATACATAGGGAAATATCATCATCACATGATTGCCTCTAGGGCATATCTCCAACAATTATACCCTGGAAGTGTAGATCGCCGAACCATAAAATCTTCACCATACTGTCGAGGAAAGATTCCAGCTCCATAGAAAATCAAACCAATAAAATCAACATGACACAGTAACATAAACTAATCAGACCCAAATAATTGGCTATGAGAAGAAACAAAACTCTCTAGCTCCATGGCACCGCCACAAGGAACCAATGTAATTTTATTAGCAAAAAGGGATAATTGATTTTTGAAAACACATGGTCTTGCCCAACCCACTTTGGCGTCTTGTGGTTTTGCTCTTTGACCGTTTGGCCATCACTTTGAAAACTTCCTAACCAATTCGTACTAAATCAGAAAAATATACAAAATGTTCCGAAAACATCACCTGTTTGTCAATGTCACTTGCATTCATGACAAAAGTGTTGGTAAGTGCCCATCTGAGTTTTAGCTCTTATCATACCACCATGAACTGTAAAATCTATAAAAATTCAAAAAAATGGTCGCAAAGAATGAAAAATGTTTTAAGTGCTTGCCAAGTTTCATCAGGGAATGCCATTCATGGAAGCCGTGGCAAAAAACCAAGCCACGACTTCCATGAATGCCATTCCCTGATGAAACTTGGCAAGCACTTAAAACATTTATCATTCTTTGCCACCAACTTTTTTTGAATTTTTTTAGATTTTACTTTTCATGGTGGTATATAAGAGCTAAAACTCAGATTGGCACTTACCAACACTTTTGTCATGAATGCAAGTGACATTGACATACAGGTGATGTTTTTCCAAACATTTTGGTATTTGATTTCCATTTTATGATTTAGTATGAATTATTTATGAAGTTTTTAAAGTGACGGTCAAACAGTCAAAGGGCAAAAGCACAAGACGCCAAAGTGGGTTGGGCAATACCATGTGTTTTCAAAAACTAGGGGCAATCCTGACGAGGTGGGCACAACTAAGGGTATAAAACCAATTATCCCTAGCAAAAAATCACAAAGACTACTATATACTAATGAAGATTGTACATTTCTTGCAGATGCAAGGTCCCTCCACCTCTTAGTGCCGAGACGGCATCTGGAGGCGAGGGGAACAGAAATTCCTTCTCACGCAACTGCTAGTGTTTATGTGTTATGACAAATGCCTATACATCATAGCCCGTTGTTCCTATGCTAGCAGATCACCGATTCTTGCTCATTATGTAGTTCTTTCCAATAGGTGTGTGCAGGAAGGTATCACAATATCAAGCAAAAACAAAAGAAAAGTTTATGTTGCTAGAAACTGAAAGTCTTGTCTACTAGACGGTGCTACACATGGTCGTCCTAGAGCCTTCCACGTGTGTTTTTGTGTCATGTTTATTTGACATCTTCAGTTCAATTATATGACAACATTTCTTTTGCTGGATAGAAATGGAAGTACATTAAAGGATTAATTTCATAAGTGCTCATCTTGACGGGGCACTACAAATAGTGTTTGATTATATGGAGCAACCTACGTGTGACTTGTATTCATAGAAGAAATCGTGTTCTCCACACTATCATTCAGGTGCATGGAAACAAAAATCAGTGATGTTGCTGGCATCTTTACTGTCTAACGACAAATACTTTGCACGTTAGAAATTGTTGTTTCCACGCCACGTAAAAGATGTGATGCAGTAAGTTGCAAAGCACCAAAAAACTCAGTATGCATGTTTTCATGTGATGAAACTGTGATCATTAAGCTACCCCAAATCCATAGTTATATGTAAACCTAACAAAGTTTTGGTTCCAGGAAATGAAATCTTGCTTGAGTAAATAGTGCTATAAATAATTTTCGTTGTCCCTCCAACACATGGTTCGGTGTATTGTGTATTTGGGTGCTCTCGGTACGATGAAATAGCAAATTCTTTTGGTGTGATGAAAACATAAATCTAGTGATGAATGCAATGTACTCATCAATGCTTGCCTACATGCGATGTCATATATGATGTTCGACTATCCAGAGCAACTAGCTTATGTGTGAGTTGTAATTATCATGAAACTATGTCATCACTACTTCATGGAAATAGTAAGTTTCATTGGTTGGAAGAAAACTAAATTCTAATAAAAGTTGCAATGCCACCATAAGTGTTTGCCTACACGGGATGCCATATATAGTGTTTGATTGTCTGGAGTAACTTACATGTGAGTTGTATTTGTCGATGAAACCATGTTCTCCGCATAATCATGTGGGTCTATGGAAACGCAAACCATTTAATGATGCCCACACATTCGCACTCAATTGATAAATACTTACTACACTCCACGTACCTGCGTTAGGAGCAAACGGTTTTGAAAACGATGATGGTGACATGTGGGACCTAAAGAGCTTTCTTTATATCACGAAAATAAACCATGTGTGGTCTTGATATACGTTGGTAATTTTTTATTGTTCCATGTTGTTATATTATCATTCTTGGATGTTTTACAATCATTTTATATCATTTTTTGTACTAATCTATTGACATAGTATCAAGTGCCAATTGGTGTTTTTTGCATTTTTTTACATCGCAGGAAATCAATACCAAATGGAGTCCAAATGCAGCGAAACTTTTTGTGGATTTTTTTGGACCAGAAGACATCCAGTGGCACGGGGAAGCACCTAGGGGGTGCCCCGAGGAGGGCACAACCCACCAGGGCGCGCCTGGCCCCCCCAGGCACGCCCAGGTGGGTCGTGCCCACCTTGGTGGCCTCCCGAACCGCCTCTTCACTCTATAAATACCCCAATATTCCAGAAACCCTAGGGGAGTCAACGAAAATCAATTCCAGCCACCGCAAGTTCCAGAACCACCAGATCCAATCTACACACCATCACGGAGGGGTTCATCATGTCCATTGGTGCCTCTCCGATGATGCGTGAGTAGTTCTTTGTAGACCTTCGGGTTCGTAGTTAGTAGCTAGATGGCTTCCTCTCTCTCGTTTGATTCTCAATACAACGGTCTCTTGGAGATCCATATGATGTAACTCTTTTTGCAGTGTGTTTGTTGGGATCCGATGAACTTTGAGTTTATGATCAGATCTATCTTTTTATCCATGAAAGTTATTTAGTCTTCTTTGATCTCTTATATGCATGATTGCTTATAGCCTTGTATTTCTTCTCCGATATTTGGGTTTTGTTTGGCCAACTTGATCTATTTATCATGCAATGAGAGGAGGTGCTTTGTGATGGGTTCGATCTTACGGTGCTTGATCCCAGTGACAGAAGGGGAACCAACACGTATGTATTATTGCCATTAAGGATAACAAGATGGGGTCTATTTCTACATAAATAGATTTTGTCTACATCATGTCATTGTTCTTATTGCATTACTCAGTTTCTCCATGAACTTAACACACTAGATGCATGTTGGATAGTGATAACCCACAAGTATAGGGGATCACAACAGTTTTCGAGGGTAGAGTATTCAACCCAAATTTATTGATTCGACACAAGGGGAGCCAAAGAATATTCTCAAGTATTAGCAGCTGAGTTGTCAATTCAACCACACCTGGAAACTTAATATCTGCAGCAAAGTATTGAGTAGCAAAATAATATGATAGTAGTGGTAACGGTAGCAAAAGGTAATAGTAGCAAAAGTAAAGTTTTTGGTATTTTGTAATGATGACAGCAATAGCAACGGAAAAGTAAATAAGCGAAGAACAATATATGGAAAGCTCGTAGGCAATGGATCGGTGATGGAGAATTATGACGGATGCGGTTCATCATGTAACAATCATAACCTAGGGTGACACAGAACTAGCTCCAGTTCATCAATGTAATGTAGGCATGTATTCCGAATATATTCATACGTGCTTATGGAAAAGAACTTGCATGCCATCTTTTGTCCTACCCTCCCGTGGCAGCGGGGTCCTAATGGAAACTAAGGGATATTAAGGCCTCCTTTTAATAGAGTACCGGAACAAAGCATTAGCACATAGTGAATACATGAACTCCTCAAACTATGGTCATCACCGGTAAGTATCCTGATTATTGTCACTTCAGGGTTAACGGATCATAACACATAATAGGTGACTATAGACTTGCAAGATAGGATCAAGAACTCTCATATATTGATGAAAACATAGGTTCAGATCTGAAATCATGGCACTCGGGCCCTAGTGACAAGCATTAAGCATAGCAAAGTCATAGCAACATCAATCTCAGAACATAGTGGATACTAGGGATCAAACCCTAACAAAACTAACCCGATTACATGATAGATCTCATCCAACCCATCACCATCCAGCAAGCCTATGATGGAATTACTCACGCACGGCGGTGAGCATCATGAAATTGGTGATGGAGGATGGTTGATGATGACGATGGCGATGGATTCCCCTCTCCGGAGCCCCGGACGGACTCTAGATCAGCCCTCCCGAGAGGTTTTAGGGCTTGGCGGCGGCTCCGTATCATAAAACGCGATGAATTCTTCTCTTTGATTTTTTTCTCCCCGAAACCAAATATATGGAGTTGGAGTTGAGGTCGGAGGAGGTCCAAGGGGCCCACGAGGTAGGGGCGCGCCCCCCACCCTCGTGGACAGCTGGTGGGCCCCCTGGCCTTCATCTTTTGCAAGGATTTTTTATTATTTCCGAAAAGTTGTTCCGTGAAGTTCCAGGTCATTCCGAGAACTTTTATTTCTGCACATAAATAACACCATGGTAATTCTGCTAAAAATAGCGTCAGTCCGGGTTAGTTCCATTCAAATCATGCAAGTTAGAATCCAAAACAAGGGCAAAAGTGTTTGGAAAAGTAGATACGACGGAGACGTATCAACTCCCCCAAGCTTAAACCATTGCTTGTCCTCAAGCAATTCAGTTGATAAACTGAAAGTGATAAATAAAAACTTTTACAAACTCTGTTTGCTCTTGTTGTTGTAAATATGTAAAGCCAGCATTCAAGTTTTCAGCAAAGATTATGACTAACCACATTTACAATAACGCTTAGGTATCAAGTTTACTTATATCAATGGCATAATCAACTAGCGAGCAATAATAATAAATCTCAGATGACAACACTTTCTCAAAACAATCATAATATGATATAACAAGATGGTATCTCGCTAGCCCTTTCTGAGACCGCAAAACATAAATGCACAACACCTTTAAAGATCAAGGACTGACTAGACATTGTAATTCATGGTAAAAGAGATCCAGTCAAGTCATACTCAATGTAAACTAACAGTAATGAATGCAAATGGCAGCGGTGCTCTCCAACTAGTGCTTTTTAATAAGAGGATGATGACTCAACATGAAAGTAAATAGATAGGCCCTTCGCAGAGGGAAGCAGGGATTTGTAGAGGTTCCAGAGCTCGGTTTTAAAATAGAGGTGAATAATATTTTGAGCGGTATACTTTCATTGTCAACATAACAACCAAGAGATGGCAATATCTTCCATGCTACACACATTATAGGCATTCCCAAACAGAATGGTAAAGTTTATACTCCCCCTTCCACCAACAAGCATCAATCCATGGCTTGCTCGAAACAACGAGTGCCTCCAACTAACAAGAGTCCCAGGGGGAGTTTTGTTTGCAATTATTTTGATTTAGTTTGCATAAAGCATGGGACTGGGCATCCCGGTGACCAGCCATTTTCTCGTGAGTGAGGAGCGGAGTCCACTCCTCTTGAGAATAACCCGCCTAACATGGAAGATACAGATAACCCTAGTTGATACATGAGCTATTCGAGCATACAAAACATGATATTTATTTGAAGGTTTAGAGTTTGGCACATACAAACGGCAGGTAGATACCGTATATAGGTAGGTATGGTGGACTCATATGGAATAACTTTGGGGTTTATGGAGTTGGATGCACAAGCAGTATTCCCGCTTAGTACAGGTGAAGGCTAGCAACAGACTGGGAAGCGACCAGCTAGAGAGCGACAACAGTCATGAACATGCATTAAAATTAATCAACACCGAATGCAAGCATGAGTAGGATATAATCCACCATGAACATAAATATCGTGAAGGCTATGTTGATTTTGTTTCAACTACATGCGTGAACTTGCGCCAAGTCAAGTCACTTAAATCATTCAGAGGAGGATACCACCCTATCATACCACATCACAACCATTTTAATAGCATGTTGGCATGCCAGGTAAACCATTATAAGCTCCTAGCTAATCAGGCATGGCACAAGAAACTATGGTCTCTAGTTGTCATTGCAAACATGTTTATTCATAATAGGCTGAATCGGGAACGATGAACTAATCATATTTACAAAAAAAAGAGGTCGAGTTCATACCAGCTTTTCTCATCTCAGTCAGTCCGTCATATATCGTCATAATTGCCTTTCACTTGCACGACCGAATCGAGGATTTATAACAGAGGTAAATCACATGTATAAAATAACGTAAATACTATTACCTCAATCCAAAATAGCGGAAGTAACAAGGTTGTGGATTCCCATCAACACCAACGGCAAAGTTGAGTGTAGAAATCGTAACCCTAACGTATCATTTACTCGTCATAAGATAATCCTGCAACATGAGATGTTACAGCCACAAAGGGTCAGTACATTGAATGTACTGGCAAATTCACACCATAGAGAGAAATGATGAACAATGGCTATCACTACATGCATATATGGCTGGTGGAAAAGCTCTATGGTTATAAGGTTTTTCCGAAAAGCCAATTTTTCCCTACTGCAAAGGAATACATTTTATTTAACTATCATGGTGGTTGTTGAACATTGAGAATGGTTGACAGCATTCTCAATCCCAATTAAGTAACACCATTCAAACCCAACAATATTCATTTAAAGTAACATGATGAGATTCACATGATAATCCAGGTACTAGATACTGAAGTTGTCCATAACCGGGGACACGGCTAACCATGATTAGTTTATACACTCTGTAGAGGTTTGCGCACTTTTCCCCACAAGACTCGATCTCTTCCGTTGGATTTCTCGCACTACATGGTGTTTGAGAAACGGATGACCGAGACATAGTCTTTCAGAAGCGCTAGCACCTTACGATGGATAGACCGTTACACCTACTTTCCCCTACATCTGCTAGTCTACCCTGTAAGAGTTCACACGACTTAATCAACTATGCTAGAGCCCATAATAGCTTGTGGCTGCACATGGAAGTTTCTAGTATGAAAAATCTCATGATCCCTTTGAGCCTGGGTGGCGGTCCATAAAAAAAAGGCAATCCTGGTCTACCCAGGTGCCTAGACAGGTAATCCTGGAATACCCAGGTACCTCAATCCACCCAGATGTATGTTTAAGTTGCCACCTTATGTAAACCATTAATTAACAATCTCACATCTGTCATGAATACTCTCAAAACCCAATCCACGTCTACGAGCATAGCATGGCAATGTAAGAATAACGTAACAGTAACTCCCAAGGGTTTGATAATAAACAGGTAATAGGTACTACCTCAACTAATTCCCATCCCACAATTTAATTAGATCCTAATCATGCAATGTTTGAGGTTTGATCTAATGTAATAAAAACTGGGTATGAAAAAGGATATGATCAAAGTGTGAACTTGCCTGCAATGTTGATGAAGATGATTTGCACTCATAACTCTTGATAGTTCTACTCGTCACACTCCGGACAATCTATCATAATCAAGCAATAGTAACCACACATAAGCAATCACTCAAAAGACCAGAAAGATCAAAGAAGTCGATTCGGAAAACATCAAAACCAAGCAAATAGCTCTTGCAACATAAAACAATTTCTAACAGTACCAAAATTATGTGAATTTGGCCTTATCATAAAGTTTAGGTCAAGAGCTTCGATTTGCAAAAAGAATCAACTCAAACAGAGCTATGAAACTCAAGTTATGATCAAACGAAGTTTGAATCCAAATCTGATCTAATTCAAATTTTAAACTTTTCAAAAAACATGTTTAAGTTGTTTATCTGGATAGAGGAGATCATAACGAAGACGTGAGCATTGGTCTCGTTGGATTTGGACTAACGATTGAAAAGTTGTGGTGTTTTGAAAATCAGGGACTAAACTGAAAAATAAAATCTACACCTAGGTCCCTGGCCACATGTCAGAAATCTATTGGTTAAAAACCATTCGCTGCAAAGGCAAAGCAGTGAATATTCACTAACTAAGGAAAAACGATTCAAAAAAAACTAATCTAATCCTATCCATCTAACCCAGATCGGACGGACGAGGAGCACCGGCGGCTTACCGCGATGGTGGGCGTCGACGTCGCCGGAGAAGGAGACGACAGAGGCGTCGGGGTCGTCGGGGTGGCTTCTCCGGCGGTCCTCCGGCATGGCCGCAGGGTCGGGGAGAAGCGGCGCGAGTAGGGGAAGGCGATGGCGGCGTCGGCGGAGGTCAAGGGTGACGGAACGGGGCGCGGCGGCAGCGGCAGATCTCGTCGGAGGCGGGAACTCCGGCGAGAGCGGCGGCGGCTGCAGTTTGCGGCAAAGGAGGAGGAACGGGGCCCGGGCGGCGGTATAAATAGGAGGAGGGGGTCGGCTTGCGCGAGGGGCAGAGAGAGGAGTCCCGCCTGGACACGGCGTCGCCGGCGAGGAGTGCTGGAGTCGGACTCCGGCGGCGGGTAGGAGAAGGTCCCGACAGGTGGACCCCACCTGTCGGTGACTGGGCAAAGCGGCGTGCGAGCAGGCGAGCTAGCGGGCGAGCGAGATGGAGGTGATTCGGGCGCGGGCGTAGGCCACTGCTGGGCTGGGCCGGCTGGCCTGGCACGGAGAGAGAGAGAGCAGTGCTGGGCTTCGGCCTGGCAGTGTTCGAAGAGTTTTTTTAAAAAACATTTTTCACAGACAACAAAAATAACAAAAACAAAAATAAACTAAAATATTATATAGGCATATAATATATCAAAAAAATTGGAAAAAGATTTTCTACAACGTGGACATTTTCAATATGCCAAATAACATCCACATAAAATCAGATAAAACAAAGAGTGCTATTGGTCTATTAAAATCCAATAAAAATCATTTTTAAAATACCAAAATGATTTTAAATAAATTTTTCTCCAATTTTCTATTGTAGGTAATCATGTTACCCTATTTTCCATATATTTTATTTTTGGATAAAAATAATTTGAATAAAACTCAAATAACTCCAAATTGAAAATAAATTCAAAAGAACTTTGAATTTTGATCCTTGAAACTTCCAACTGATATTTCATAATTTGAAGAAGTCATTTTATCTCTCGTGAAAATCATTGAGTTGCTTAAAGTTTCTGAATTGGAAATATTTTCCAAATGAAATTCAAATATTTTCAACACCCCTTGTCATTTAAAATAATGGAAGAAGTCATGTCATCTTCTCTCTAGGGTTTTGTATTTGAAAAGAATTTGAATTTACGATGATCAAAATAAAAAGGTGAAAGTTTGGGAAAGTCCTTTTATTCCCTCTCATTTAACTTTCAAAAGTTTCGAATTTCACTCAATCAATCTCACAACAATCAAACAATCATTCAATCAATCTATTTATTATAACATTCCAAAATTTAGAATTTTGGGATGTTACAAGAGGATGACCAGGCAAAGCATTAAGTAATTGGAGAAGCCTCCCCCAAGATTGTGGGAGACTCTCTTCTTCAATTTGCACAAAATTATATATATCCCTTAAAGTAGCTTGTTTCTTATGAGCGGGGAAATATTTAGCAGAGAAGTAATAAATCATATCCTAGGGACTACGCACACAACCAGGATCAAGAGAATTAAACAATATCTTAGCATCACCCTTTAATGAGAACGGAAATATTTTAAGGATATAAAAGTAACGAGTTCTCTCATCATTAGTGAACAGGGTGGCTATATCATTTAATTTAGTAAGATGTGCCACAACAGTTTCAGATTCATAGCCATGAAAAGGATCAGATTCAACCAAAGTAATTATATCAGGATCAGCAGAGAATTCATAATTCTTATCAGTAACACAGATAGGTGAAGTAGCAAAAGTAGGGTCAAGTTTCATTCTAGCATTAAGAGATTGCTGCTTCCATTTAGCTAATAACCTCTTGAGCTCATATCTATCTTTGCAAGCTTCTTTATCAAAAACATAACCCTTCGGAATAATGGGCAAGTCTTCATCATCACTTTCATCAATATTATCAGATTCAATATTTTCATTCTCCCTAACCCTAGCAAGTTGTTCATCAAGAAATTCACCAAGTGGCACAGTAGTATCAAGCTTAGAAGTAGTTTCATCATAAGTATCATGCATAGCAGAAGTGTCATCATCAATAACATGCGACATATCAGAACGAAGAGCAGAAGTAGGTTTAGGTGTCGCAAGCTTACTCAAAACAGAAGGTGAATCAAGTGCAGAGCTAGATGGCAGTTCCTTACCTCCCCTCGTAGTTGAGGGATAAATCTTGGTTTTTGGATCTCTCAAGTTCTTCATAATGATAAGCAGATATAAATCCCAAGTGACTCAAAGAATAGAGCCATGCTCCCCGGCAACGGCACCAGAAAATAGTCTTGATAACCCACAAGTATAGGGGATCGCAACAGTTTTCGAGGGTAGAGTATTCAACCCAAATTTATTGATTCGACACAAGGGGAGCCAAAGAATATTCTCAAGCATTAGCAGCTGAGTTGTCAATTCAACCACACCTGGAAACTTAATATCCGCAGCAAAGTATTTAGTAGCAAAATAATATGATAGTAGGGTAACGGTAGCAAAAGGTAACAGTAGCAAAAGTAAAGTTTTTGGTATTTTGTAATGATGATAGCAATAGCAACGGAAAAGTAAATAAGCGAAGAACAATATATGGAAAGCTCATAGGCAATGGATCGGTGATGGATAATTATGCCGGATGTGGTTCATCATGTAACAATCATAACCTAGGGTGACACAGAACTAGCTCCAGTTCATCAATGTAATGTAGGCATGTATTCCGAATATAGTCATACATGCTTATGGAAAAGAACTTGCATGACATCTTTTGTCCTACCCTCCCGTGGCAGTGGGGTCCTAATGGAAACTAAGGGATATTAAGGCCTCCTTTTAATAGAGTACCGGAACAAAGCATTAGCACATAGTGAATACATGAACTCCTCAAACTATGGTCATCACCAGTAAGTATCCCGATTATTGTCACTTCAGGGTTAACGGATCATAACACATAATAGGTGACTATAGACTTGCAAGATAGGATCAAGAACTCTCTTATATTGATGAAAACATAATAGGTTCAGATCTAAAATCGTGGCACTCGGGCCCTAGTGACAAGCATTAAGCATAGCAAAGTCATAGCAACATCAATCTCAGGACATCGTGGATACTGGGGATCAAACCCTAACAAAACTAACTCAATTACATGATAGATCTCATCCAACCCATCACCATCCAGCAAGCCTATGATGGAATTACTTACGCACGGCGGTGAGCATCATGAAATTGGTGATGGAGGATGGTTGATGATGACGATGGCGACGGATTCCCCTCTCCGGAGCCCCGAACGGACTCTAGATCAGCCCTCCCGAGAGGTTTTAGGGCTTGGCGGCGGCTCCGTATCATAAAACGCGATGAATTCTTCTCTCTAATTTTTTTCTCCCCGAAACCAAATATATGTAGTTGGAGTTGAGGTCGGAGGAGCTCCAGGGGGCCCATGAGGTAGGGGGGTACCCTAGGGGGGCAGGCGTGCCCCCCACCCTCGTGGACAGGTGGTGGGCCCCCTGGCCTTCATCTTTTGCAAGGATTTTTTATTATTTCCGAAAAGTTGTTCCGTGAAGTTTCAGGTCATTCCATGGTAATTCTGCTGAAAACAGCATCGATCCGGGTTAGTTCCATTCAAATCATGCAAGTTAGAGTCCAAAACAAGGGCAAAAGTGTTTGGAAAAGTAGATACGATGGAGACGTATCAGATAGCAGTCGATGTGTGGAGTAATAGTAGTAGATGCAGGCAGGAGTCGGTCTACTAATCTTGGACGTGATGCCTATATAATGATAATTGCCTGGATATCGTCATGATTATTTGAAGTTCTATCAATTCCCCAATAGTAATTCATTTACCCACCATTTGCTATTTTTCTCGAGAGAAGCCACTAGTGAAATCTACGGCCCCGAGGTCTCTTCTTTATTATATTTGCCTTCATGATCTATTTTTATTTGCTTTTATTTTCAGATCTATTAAACCAAAAATACGAAAAAATACCTTGATGCACTTTATTTTATTTGGCGATCTATCTATCAAGCTATTACAACTTTCTCACGTCCATTTGCCAATTTTTGGCGCCGTTGCCCGAAAGAGATTGACAACCCCTTTAATACGTCGGGTTGTGAGTATTTGTTATTTGTGTGCAGGTGTCGTTCATGTAGTGTTGCGTGGTTCTCCTACTGGTTTGATAACCTTGATCTCATTACTAAGGGAAATAGCTACCGTTGTTGTGCTGCATCATCCCTTCCTCTTTGGGGAAATACCGACGTAGTTCAAGCAAGCATCAAAAGGAATTTCTTGCGCCATTGCCGGAGAGACATCATCAACATCTACCAGGTTCCTAATCACAAATCTCATCTCCTTACAATTTACATTATTTGTCATTTTCCTCTCATTTCCATCTCCCCCACTTCACAAAATTTGTCATTTTATTTGCCTTTTTTCGTCCGCCATTTTCTCGTTAGACTCTTGTTTGCTTGTGTTGCCATGTGTCTTGTATTTGCTTGCATCTTTGCTTGCTAAAAATCTATTGATATGGATCCTCATCCACTTGCTAATCTTTTCAAAAGATCCAATTATGATGAACCAATTGCTAGTGAATTGAGTTCACTAGATTATCTTTATGAAGTTTTGCTTGAGATTTATGAATCTGAAAATTGTGATGAAGTGTTAAACAAAGGAATTTATAAACCGATTCACGATAGATCCTTGAATGAAAAGCATAATTGCAGTGATGTTATTATAAATTCTATTAATGTCAATTGTGCAAATAATATGCAAAACCCCAAGCTTGGGGATGCTAATATTGCTATGTCCACTACTTATTGTAATGATCATGATTGGGGTGATTCTTCTTATGATCTTGGAAATTTATTTAAGCCTCATCATGATTATGATATTGATAGTAATGTTTGCAATCATATTGAAAGTGGGTTTGTAAGCATTTTTACTTTAGGAAATAATGATCCTACTACTTTGGAGATTAATCAATCTTATGAAATTTTTGATAAAAGTGGGTTTGGAGAGGTCATGACTTTATTTGATAATAATCCCACTATTTTGGAAGAGTGTCAACTTTTTATGCATGTGGATCTGCTACCTCTTGAGCATCTGTTGGTTTTACCTTGAAGAGGAAAGGGTGATGCACCAAAGTAGCATAAGTATTTCCCTGAGTTTTTGAGAACCAAGGTATCAATCCAGTAGGAGACTACACGCAAATCACCTAATACCTGCACAAACAAACAAGAACCTCACAACCAACGCGATAAAGGGGTTGTCAATCCCTTCATGGTCACTTACGAGAGTGAGATCTGATAGAGATAATAAGATAAATATTTTTGGTATTTTTTGATATAGATTGGAAAATAAAGATTGCAAAATAGATAGTAAACTAGAATTGTAGATTGGCAACTTATATGATGTAAAGTAGACCCGGGGGCCATAGGTTTCACTAGTGGCTTCTCTCAAGATAGCATAAGTATTACGGTGGGTAAACAAATTACTAACGAGCAATTGATAGAAAAGCTCATAATTATGATGACATCTAAGGCAATGATCATGAATATAGGCATCACGTCCGTGATAAGTAGACCGAAACGATTCTGCATCTACTACTATTACTCCACACATCGACCGCTATCCAGCATGCATCTTGAGTATTAAGTTCATAAGAACGGAGTAACGATTTAGGCAAGATGACATGATGTAGAGGGATAAACTCAAGCAATATGATATAAACCCCATCTTTTTATCCTCGATGGCAACAATACAGTACGTGTTGTTTCCCTTTCTGTCACTAGGATCGAGCGCCGCAAGATTGAACCCAAAGCTAAGCACTTCTCCCATTGTAAGAAAGATCAATCTAGTAGGCCAAACCAAACTGATAATTCGAAGAGACTTGCAAAGATATCAAATCATGCATATAAGAATTCAGAGAAGAATCAAGTAATATTCATAGATAATCAAGTTCATAAACCCACAATTCATCGGATCTCGGCAAACACACCGCAAAAAGAGTTACATCAAATAGATCTCCAAGAAGATCGAGGAGAACTTTGTATTGAGATCCAAAGAGAGAGAAGAAGCCATCTAGCTAATAACTATGGACCCGAAGGTTTGTGGTAAACTACTCACCCATCATCGGAGAAGCTATGGTGTTGATGTAGAAGCCCTCCGTGATCGAATCCCCCTCTGGCAGATCGCCGAAAAAGGCCCCAAGATGGGATCTCACGGGTACAGAAGGTTGGGGCGGTGGAAAAGGTGTTTTGTGGCTCTCCTCGAAAGTTTTAGGATATAGGAGTATATATAGGCGAAAGAAATAGGTCGCTGGAGCTGCGAGGGGCCCACTAGGGTGGCGGGCGTGCCTGCCCCCCTGGGCGCGCCCTCCTACCTCGTGGCTGCCTCGCTGCTTCCTTGACATCCACTCCAAGTCTCCTAGATCACGTTTGTTCCAAAAAAGATCCTTGCGAAGGTTTCATTCCGTTTTATATTCCTTTTCCGCGAAACACTGAAATAGGCAAAAAAACAGCAATTTGCATTGGGCTTTCGGTTAATAGGTTAGTTCCAAAAATAATATAAAATGGTATATTAAAGCCCATTAAACATCCAAAATAGATAATGTAATAGCATGGAACAATCAAAAATTACAGATATGTTGGAGACGTATCAAGCATCCCCAAGCTTAATTCCTGCTCGCCCTTGAGTAGGTAAATGATAAAAATAGAATTTTTGATGTGGAATGCTCCCTAACATAATTTTCAATGTAATTCTCTTTATTGTGGCATGAATGTTCAGATCCAAAAGATTCAAGATAAAAGTTTAATATTGACATAAAAAATAGTAATACTTCAAGCATACTAATAAAGCAATTATGTCTTCTCAAAATAACATGGCCAAAAAAATCTTATCCCTACAAAATCATATAGTCTGGCTATGCTCTATCTTCATCACACGAAATATTTAAATCATGCATAACCCCGATGACAAGCCAAGCAATTGTTTCATACTTTTGATGTTCTCAAACTTTTTCAATCTTCATGCAATACATGAGCGTGAGCCATGGATATAGCACTATATGTGGAATAGAATGGTGGTTGTGGAGAAGACAAAAAGGAGAAGACAGTCTCACATCAACTAGGCGTATCAATGGGCTATGGAGATGCCCATCAATAGATATCAATGTGAGTGAGTAGGGATTGCCATGCAACGGATGCACTAGAGCTATAAGTATATGGAAGCTCAAAAAGGAACTAAGTGGGTGTGCATCCAACTCGCTTGCTCACGAAGACCTAGGGCATTTTGAGGAAGCCCATCATTGGAATATACAAGCCAAGTTCTATAACGAAAAATTCCCACTAGTATATGAAAGTGACAAAATAGTAGACTCTCTATCATGAAGACCATGGTGCTATTTTGAAGCACAAGTGTGGAAAAAGGATAGTAACATTGTTCCTTCTCTCATTTTCTCTCATTTTTTATTTGGTCTTCTTTGGCCTTTTTTTTATTTGGGCTTCTTTGGCCTCTCTTTTTTCTTTCCTCACATGGGACAATGCTCTAATAATGATGGTCATCACACTTTTATTTACTCATAACTCAATGTTACAACTCGATACTAGAACAAAAATATGACTCTATGTGAATGCCTCCAGCAGTGTACCGGGTTATGTGATGAATCAAGAGTGACATGTATGAAGGAATTATGAACGGTGGCTTTGCCACAAATACGATGTCAACTACATGATCATGCAAAGCAATATGACAATGATGAAGCGTGTCATAATAAACGAAACGGTGGAAAGTTGCATGGCTATATATCTCGGAATGGCTATGGAAATGCCATAGTAGGTAGGTATGGTGGCTATTTTGAGTAAGGTATATGATGGTTTTATGGTACTGGCGAAAGTTGCACGGTACTAGAGAGGCTAGCAATGGTGGAAGGGTGAGAGTGTGTATAATCCATGGACTCAACATTAGTCATAAAGAACTCACATACTTATTACAAAAATATATTAGTTATCGAAACAAAGTACTACGCGCATGCTCCTAGGGGGATAGATTGGTAGGAAAATACCATCGCTCGTCCCGGACCGCCACTCATAAGGAAGACAATCAATAAATAAATCATGCTCTGACTTCATCACATAACGGTTCACCATACGTGCATGCTACGGGAATCAAAAACTTTAACACAAGTATCTCTCAAATTCACAACTACTCAACTAGCATGACTCTAATATTACCATCTTCATATCTCAAAACAATCATCAAGTATCAAACTTCTCATAGTATTTAATGCACTTTATATGAAAGTTTTTATTATACCCATCTTGGATGCCTATCATATTAGGACTAGTTTTATAGCCAAAGCAAATTACCATGCTGTTCAAAAAGACTCTCAAAATAATATAAGTGAAGCATGAGAGATCAATAATTTCTACAAAATAAATCGACCACCGTGCTCTAAAAAATATAAGTGAAGTACTAGAGCAAAATTATCTAGCTCAAAAGATATAAGTGAAGCACATAGAGTATTCTAACAAATTCCGATTCATGTGTGTCTCTCCCAAAAGGTGTGTACAGCAAGGATGATTGTTGGTAAACTAAAAAGCAAAGACTCAAATCATACAAGACGCTCCAAGCAAAACACATATCATGTGGTGAATAAAAATATAGCCTCAAGTAAAGTTACCAATAGACGAAGACGAAAGAGGGGATGCCTTCCGGAGCATCCCCAAGGCTTTTGGTTGTCCTTGGATTTTACCTTGGTGTGCCTTGGGAATCCCCAAGCTTAGGCTCTTGCCACTCCTTGTTCAAAAATCCATCAAATCTTTACCCCAAAACTTGAAAACTTCACAACACAAAACTCAACAGAAAATCCCAAGAGCTCTACTAGTATAAGAAGACAAATCACCACTTAAGGTAATGTAATGAACTCATTCTTTATTTATATTGGTGTTAAACCTATTGTATTCCAACTTCTCTATGGTTCATACCCCCCGATACTAGCCATAGATTCATCAAAATAGTCAAACAACACAAAAAAAAAAACGGAATCTGTCAAAAACAGAACAGTCTATAGTAATCTGTAGGTTTCGAATACTTCTGTAACTCCATAAATTCTACCAAATTAGGGAGACCTAAATAATTTTTATATTGATCTACTGCAGTTGGAATCAGTACTCTCTCTGGTTAAAAATGAAAATTATTCTCGTGAGAGCATACTTTCTATTTTTTCAGCAAGATCAAATAACAATCATCCAGGAAGATCCTAAAGGCTTTACTTGGCACAAACACTAACTAAAACATAAAAGACACAATCATAACAGAGGATAGAAGATTTATTTATTACTAAACAGGAACAAAAAGCAAGGAACAAAAACAAAATTGGGTTGCCTCCCAACAAGCGCTATCGTTTAACGCCCCTAGCTAGGCATAAAAGCAAGAATAGATCTAGGTATTGTCATCTTTGGTATGCAATCCATAAGTGGATCTCATAATAGATTCATAAGGTAATTTAATTTTCTTCCTAGGAAAGTGTTCCATGCCTTTCCTTAATAGAAATTGGAATCTAATATTTCCTTCTTTCATATCAATGATTGCACCAATCATTCTAAGGAAAGGTCTACCAAGAATAATAGGACAAGTAGGATTGCACTCTATATCAAGAACAATAAAATCTACGGGCACATAATTCGTATTTGCAACAATAAGAACATCATTAATTCTTCCCATAGTTTTCTTAATGGTGGAATCTGCAAGATGCAAATTTAAAGAACAATCATCAAATTCACGGAAACCTAGCACATCACACAAAGTTTTTGGAATCGTGGAAAAACTAGCACCTAAATCACATAAAGCATAGCATTCATGACCTTTAATATTTATTTTAATAGTAGGTTCCCACTCATCATAAATTTTTCTAGGGAGAAACTTCTAATTCAAGTTTTTCTTCATAAGATTGCATTAAAGCATCAACAATATGTTTAGTGAAAGCTTTGTTTTGATCATAAGCATGAGGAGAATTTAACACGGATTGCAACAAGAAAATACAATCTATCAAAGAGCAATTATCATAATTAAATTCCTTGAAATCCAAAATAGTGGGTTCATTGCTATGTAAAGTTTTGACCTCTTCAATCCCACTTTTACCAAATTTTGCATCAAGATCTAAAAACTCCGAATCATTGGGACGCCTTCTAACTAAAGTCGACTCATCTCCAGTACCATATTCATCAAGATTCATATTGGAAAACAAAGATTTAATAGGAGACACACCAATCACTTCTAGATCTTCATCATCATTATCATGAAAACTAGAAGAACACGCTTTTACAAAGCAATCTTTCTTAGCACGCATCCTAGCGGTTCTTTCTTTGCACTCATCAATGAAAATTCTCATGGCTTTGAGAGACTCATTGATATCATGCTTAAGTGGAATAGATCTAAGTTTAAAAGAATCAACATCAATAGAAATTATATCCATGTTCCTAGCCAACTTATCAATCTTAAGCAATTTTTCTTCAAGCAAAGCATTGAAATTCTTTTACGAATTCATAAATTCTTTAACACTAGTCTCAAAATCAGAGGGCATCTTATTAAAATTTCCATAGGAGTTGTTGTAGGAATTACCATAATTATTAGAGGAATTACTAGGGAACAACCTAGAATTAAAGTTTCCTCTATACGCGTTGTTACCAAAATTGTTCCTACCAACAAAATTCACACCCATAGATTCATTATTATTCTCAATCAAAGTAGACTAAGGCATATCATTAGGATCAGAAGAAACACTCTTATTAGCAAACAATTTCATAAGTTCATCCATCTTTCCACTCAAGACATTAATCTCTTCTATCGCATGAACCTTTTTACTAGTAGATCTTTCTGTGTGCCATTGAGAATAATTAAGCATAATATTATCTAGGATTTTAGTAGCTTCTCCTAAAGTGATTTCCGTAAAAGTGCCTCCCGCAGCCGAATCTAAAATATTTCTAGAAGCAAAATTCAATCCAGCATAAAAATTTGTATAATCACCCATAAATTCAAACCATGTGTAGGGCAATTATGTATCATTAATTTCATCCTCTCCGAAGCTTGTGCAACATGCTCATGATCAAGTTTCTTAAAATTCATAATATCGTTTCTAAGAGAGATGATCTTAGTGGGAGGAAAATACTTAGAGATAAAAGCATCTTTGCACTTATTCCAAGAATTAATACTATTTTTAGGCAAAGAAGAGAACCAAGTTTTAGCACGATCTCTAAGCGAAAACGGAAATAGCTTCAATTTAACAATATCATTATCCACATCTTTCTTCTTTTGCATATCACATAAATCAACAAAGTTGTTTAGATGGGTAGCGGCATCTTCACTCGGAAGGACAGCAAATTGATCTTTCATGACAAGATTCAGCAAAGCAGTATTAATTTCACAAGATTCAGCATCGGTAAGAGGAGCAATCGGAGTGCTAATAAAATCATTGTTGTTGGTATTGGTAAAGTCACATAATTTAGTATTATCTTGAGCCATCGTGACAAACAATCAATCCAACACACAAGCAAACAAGAGGCAAGCGAAAAGAGATGAACGGAAAAAGGGCGAACAGAAAAGAGGCGAATAAAATGGCAGGGGAGAAGTGGGGTGATGCTACCTATTGAGCATGCGTTGGTTTTCCCTTGAAGAGGAAAGGGTGATGCAGCAAAGTAGCGTAAGTATTTCCCTCAGTTTTTGAGAACCAAGGTATCAATCCAGTAGGATACTGCACGCAAATCCCCTAGTATCCGCACAAACAAACAAGAACCTCGCAACCAACGCGATAAAGGGGTTGTCAATCCCTTCACGATCACTTATGAGAGTGAGATTTGATTGAGATAATAAGATAAATATTTTTGTTATTTTTATGATATAGATTGGAAAATAAAGATTGCAAAATAGATAGTAAACTAGAATTGTAGATTGGAAACTTATATGATCTAAAGTAGACCCGGGGCCATAGGTTTCACTAGGGGCTTCTTTCAAGATAGCATGTATTACGGTGGGTGAACAAATTACTACCGAACAATTGATAGAAAAGCGCATAGTTATGATGATATCTAAGGCAATTATCATGAATATAGGCATTATGTCCGTGACAAGTAGACAAAAACGATTCTGCATCTACTACTATTACTCCACACATCGACCGCTATCCAGCATGCATCTAGAGTATTAAGTTTATAAGAATGGAGTAATGCTTTAGGCAAGATGACATGATGTAGAGGGATAAACTCAAGCAATATGATATAAACCCCATCTTTTTATCCTCGATGGCAACAATGCAATATGTGTCGTTTCCCTTTCTGTCACTGGGATCGAGCACCGCAAGATTGAACCCAAAGCTAAGAACTTCTCCCATTGCAAGAAAGATCAATCTAGTATGCCAAACCAAACTGATAATTCGAAGAGACTTGCAAAGATATCAAATCATGCATATAAGAATTCAGAGAAGAATCAAATAATATTCATAGATAATCAAGTTCATAAACCCACAATTCATCGGATCTCGGCAAACACACCGCAAAAGGAGTTGGATCGAATAGATCTCCAAGAAGATCGAGGAGAACTTTGTATTGAGATCCAAAGAGAGAGAAGAAGCCATCTAGCTAATAACTATGGACCCGAAGGTCTGTGATAAACTACTCACACATGATCAGAGAGGCTATGGTGTTGATGTAGAAGCCCTCCGTGATCGAATCCCCCCCGGTAGATCGCTAGAAAAGGCCCCAAGATGGGATCTCATGGGTACAGAAGGTTGTGGAGGTGGAAAAGGTGTTTCGTGGCTCTCCCTGAAGATTTCAGGGTGTAAGAGTATATATTGGTGAAAGAAATAGGTTGGTGGAGCTACGAGGGGCCCACGAGGGTGGGGGGCGAGCCTGGCCCCCCTGGACGTGCCCTCCTACCTCTTGTCCGCCTCGCTACTTCCTTGACGTCCACTCCAAGTCTCCTGGATCACGTTTGTTCCAAAAAAGATCCTCACAAAGGTTTCATTCAGTTTGGATTCCGTTTGATATTCCTTTTCTACGAAACACTAAAATAGGCAAAAAATAACAATTTGCACTGGGCGTTAAATGGTAAAAATGATATAAAAAGGTATATTAAAACTCATCAAACATCCAAAACAGATAATATAATAGCATCGAACAATCAAAAATTATAGATACGTTGGAGACGTATCAGGATCATGAAGAGATAATTTTATATGATAGATATATTATTGAATTTGATTATGGTCCTACATTTAATTATTAGGAGAAGGGAAAATATGGTTGTAAAAAATATTCATGTTACTAAATTACCTCTCGTTATGTTGAGATTGCTGTTGTTTCTTTCTTCTTCCTTGCATATGCTAGTTTTTGCTTGTCTTAATAATTTGTTTGCTTATAAAATTCCTATGCATATGAAGTATCTTAGACTTAATTGTGTTTTCACATGTTTTATGATGCTCTTTTTATGTTTCAATTATTATCTTTCATGTGAGCATCATTGAAATCTTATGCCTAGCTAGGGGCGTAAAACGATAGCGCTTGTTGGGAGGCAACCGAATGGATAAAATGTACTTTTCTCTTTTGCTTTCTGTTCTTGAGTGTTTGCACAATTTTGCTACTGTTATGATTGTGTTTTCGTGTTTTAATTAGTGTTTGTGCCAAGCAAATCCTTGGGGATCATGTTGGGTGATAGTTGATTTGATCTTGCTGAAAAACAGAAACTTATGCGCTCACGAAAATAATTTTCGTTTTTAAAAGGAGCAAGATAAAATACCAATTCTCTTTGCATAATATTTATATACAAATTTCTCATGTTGTCCTAATTTTTCTGAATTTTTGGAGTTACAGGAGTATTCAAAATATCCAGATTGCTACAGATTGTTCTGTTTTTGACATATTTGGTTTGCTTTGCGTTGTGTGCTTGTTTTGTTGATTCTATGGTTTCCTTTGAAGAGTTTTTGCCATAGACAAGTTGGAATAGAGTAGATATAATGCAAAAATAAAATATGAATGGGTTTAAAACAGTACTTATAGTAGTGATTTGTTTTCTTATACTAACGGATCTCACGAAGGTTTTGTTGAGTTTTATGTGATTGAAGTTTCCAAGTTTTGGGTGATGTTACGATGGATGAAGGAATAAGGAGTAAGAAGAGCCTAAGCTTGGGGATACCCATGGCATCCCAAGCTATTATCCAAAGAGAAGCAAGCAACTAAGCTTGGGGATGCCCGAGTGGCATTCCCTCTTTCTTCTAACGACCATCGGTATTTTCTCGAAGCTATATTTTTATTCGTCACATACTATGAGTTTTTCTTGGAGCATCTTGTATGATATGAGTCTTTTCTTGTTTTGCTTTGTGTTTTTAGTCATGAATCCTTGCTGGACACACCTATTTGAGAGAGCCAAAATTATGCCATGACTTGTTAGAATTGCTCTCTATGCTTCACTTAAATCTTTATGAGCTATGGAATATTGCTCTAGTGCTTCACTTATATCTTTTTGAGCATGGTGTGCTTTATTATTTTTGAAGAAATGCTCTCATGCTTCACTTATATTAATTTGAGAGTTAGTAAATTTTTTAAGAAAGTCCCCCTTGCTTCACTTAAATTAATTTGAGAGAAAGAGATATTATGCTCATGATCTTCACTTATATTTGTTTGAGCTTATCAAAAGAAACACATGAAAATTAGTTCCAAAGTGATAGATACCGAAGAAGGATATAATAAAAAAATTCATGAAGTTCATTGTACAAAATAAGCTTGATTCCTTGTAATAGTTTTGAGATATAATGATGTGACATGTGAGTCATGTTGATGAGTAATTATGCTTTAGTAAGAATATTGGTGCTAAGGTTTGTGATTCCCTATGGAAGCACGAAAGTCAATAGTTATGGAATGAAATTACATCCTACTTGTGGTGAATTATTTGGTGTTAATTATGCTTAATGCTCGCTTATGAGATTTTTCGTTTCTTGGTTGGTTGCTTCTCAATCTTTTGCTAGCCTTCATTTTGCACTAAGTATGATCACTACTCGTGCATCCAAAATCCTTTAAACCAGTTTTGCCATATGAGTCCACCATACCTACCTATATGCGGTAGTTTTTTGCCGTTCTAAGCAAATTTGTATGTGCCATCTCTAATTTTCAAAATAAACTTCTCTTTTGTGTGCTCATACTGCTCATGAAATGGTAGGGGTGGCTAATATATTTCCATGCTAGGTATGTTGTTCTCAAGATGAGTGTTTATTCACTTATCATTGAAAGAGAGTAAGGCAAAGGTATTAGGGATGCCCAGTCCCTAAATGAAAGATGAATTTACTTTATGTTGTCAAATAATAAATTCCTTGGAAAGTGTTGGTATGGAAGGCACCCGTGGATACTGCTAGCCATGGAAAGTGAAAGTATGGTTGAAAAAGGAATAAACTTTAATTTCTGTTTGGGAACCGCCTATGATATATCTAGCATGGAAAGTATTGGTAACTACTCGATCATTCTCGTTGACAGGAAAAGCATGCCTCGTAAAATGTTTTTATCTCTATCTTTTTTGCTTGAGCTCTGGCACCGCTACAAATCCCTACTTCCCTCTGTGAAGGGACTTTCTTTTACTTTATGACACTTTAATTTTTTATTTGAGTCTCCAGCTTCTCTTATAAAGCACCAACTAAGGGGAACTATGATCGTACTTGAGCATTGGATGTAGCTAATATGCGAGTGTCTTTCCTAAATGGATCGATGATTGAGCATAATGGGCTAGGGGTAACTTATTTTAGCATTGATATTTTGAAAGACATGGCTGCTTGTTGATATGCTTGAGTATTTAAGTCTCATGTCAAAACTAGACTATTTTTTTGAACCATATAAAAGTCCAAATGTCCATGCTACAAATAAAAGAATATGTGCTGACATGTTAGGCAGCATTCCACATCAAAAATTCTGTTTTTATCATTTACCTACTCGAGGAGGAGCAGGAATTAAGCTTGGGGATGCTGATATGTCTCCAATGTATCTATAATTTTTTATTGTTACATGCTATTATATTATCATTCTTGGATGTTTTCTAATCACTTTATAGTCATTTTATATCATTTTTTGGCACTAACCTATTGACATATTGCCAAGTGCTGTTTTTGCATGTTTTTTACACCGCAGGAAATCAATACCAAACGGAGTCCATATGTAGCGAAACTTTTTGTGGATTTTTTTGGACCAGAAGACATCCAATGGGCTGGAGAAGCACCTGGCGGGTGCCTCGAGGGGGGCACAACCCACCTAGGCGCACCTAGACCCCCAGGCGCGCCTAGGTGGGTTGTGCCCACCTCGGTGGCCTCCCGAACCACCTCTTTGCTCTATAAATACCCCACTATTCTAGAAACCCTAGGGGAGTCGACGAAAATCAATTCGAGCCACTGCAAGTTCCAAAACCACCAGATCCAATCTAGACACCATCGTGGAGGGGTTCATCATGTCCATTGGTGCCTCTCCGATGATGCGTGAGTAGTTCTTTGTAGACCTTTGGGTCCGTATTTAGTAGCTAGATGGCTTCCTCTCTCTCTCTCTCTCGTTTAATTCTCAATACAATGGTCTCTTGGAGATCCATAAGATGTAACTCATTTTGTGGTGTGTTTGTTGGGATTCAATGAACTTTGAGTTTATGATCAGATCTATATATCTTTTTATCCATGAAAGTTATTTGAGTCTTCTTTGATATCTTATATGCATGATTGCTTATAGCCTAGTATTTCTTCTTCGATATTTGGGTTTTGTTTGGCCAACTTGATCTATTTCTTGCAATGGGAAGAGGTGCTTTGTGATGGGTTCGATCTTACGGTGCTTGATCCCAGTGACAGAAGGGGAACCGACACATATGTATCGTTGCCATTAAGTATAACAAGATGGGGTCTATTTCTACATAAATAGATCTTGTCTACATCATGTCATTGTTCTTATTGCATTACTCTGTTTCTCCATGAACTTAATACACTTGATGCATGCTAGATAGGGTCGATGTGTGGAGTAATAGTAGTAGATGCAGGCAGGAGTCGGTCTACTAATCTTGGACGTGATGCCTATATAATGATCATTGCCTGGATATCGTCATGATTATTTGAAGTTCTATCAATTGCCCAACAATAATTTGTTTACCCACCGTTTGCTATTTTTCTCGAGAGAAGCCACTAGTGAAATCTACGATCCCTGGATCTCTTCTTTACTATATTTGCCTTCGCGATCTATTTTTATTTTCTTTTATTTTCAGATCGATTAAACCAAAAATACAAAAAATACCTTGCTGCACTTTATTTTATTCAGCGATCTATCAATCAATTTATTACAACTTTCTCTCGTCCATTTGCCAATTTCTGGCACCATTGCCCGAAAGGGATTGACAACCCCTTTAATACGTCGGGTTGCGAGTATTTGTTATTTGTGTGCAGGTGTTGTTCACGTAGTGTTGCATGGTTCTCCTACTGGTTCGATAACCTTGGTCTCATCATTGAGGGAAATACCCACCGTTGTTGTGCTGCATCATCCCTTCCTCTTTGGGGAAATACCGACGTAGTTCAAGCAAGCATCAGGTCTCTGAAGGTTCATGAATTGCCTCTTCTTCTATATCCAAGGTGCAAATGGAGAAAATCCTCTACTACACAAAAACACAAACACATTCTGAGTCATCCTGTAGGTGGTATCCATATAAGTGTGTCATTTATTTATATTCTTTATAGATTGACAAGAAATGGTAAGATTTTTCGGTTGAGTGGAAAGAATGTCTGAGGACATCACAGACTTTTTAAATTGGACCAAGGACACCATAGGCCATAAACAGGCCGAAAGTCACATCGGGTTGCAAAATGGGAAATGGCACAAGGATACATCGGGACGTTAATAGGTCAAAAGAAGCATCAGGCCGTGAATGGGCCCAACTACACCATGGGCCTTTAATGGGCCAAAACGAACAATGAGCCGTAATATCATGAATGATCCTCGGGCCTGTAATGGGCTGAATCCACATAGGTCCTAACGGGTCATATGGAACTAGGCCGTAATTGGCTATATGTAAGCAGGATTGTCATGGGCCAGTTCGCTAAATTTTGACTAAGTCAAGTGAGCCTTAAGCAGGCCTTCACCGGGCCGGCATCTTTAACTACATGGGCCATCATTGGCTCATGCCACATGTCGTCGTCCCATTGGCACATATCGTTCATTGAATGGGCAACAGTTGCTATGAGGAACAGTTGACGCTTGGCTCCATTGGCGAATGAGAAGCCAACACGCGGAGAATCATCATTTGTCGACACTGTTAACGAGTATTGGATCTGGAACCCACACATGATAGCTTAACAACGACCTATTACGTAAATTTTCCATGTGTCGGGTACCCTAAACAAAAAGACTTCCATGACATGTCATTTCATGTCATGTAAGTGCAAACTTCCATGATGAAAAAGTGATTATTGCCATGGAACACATCTATGGAAACACTTTTGTGATTATCTTGATTCTGTCATAAAACTATCGCGAACGTATATGAGTGATAGAAAACATGACCTACAATGACAAATGCATATCATCACAGATATATCTTTTTTTGCAGTGTTTCCCATGGAAACAAATTACACAAACATATTTGCAATGGTATTTATTAGTCATTAGTGATATGATCATAGTGATTTTCTTAGAACATCTAGGATTATGCGGTCTAATGAATGGTGGAATGAGTTTTAAAAATAAACTCATGAATATCCAATACCACCAAATTACATTGGACTAGCAAGGAATATATCTAGAAGCTGCGTATCTATAATTTTTGATTGTTTTATGCTATTATGTTACAATTTTTACATACTTTTTGTAGTAATTTATATTATTTTTATAACTAGCCTATTAATTTAGTGCCCAGTGCAAGTTCCTGTTTCTGTTTGTTTTTGGTTTCGTGGGAAATCAATACCTACAGAGGTCAAAATGCATTGCTGATTTAATACAATTTTTTGGCAATAAGAAACATTGGAAGCTTCGGCAGACGTAAGAGGGGCCATGAGCTAGCCACATGGACATGTGGCACATCCAAGAGGGTGGCCGTGCCACCTATCCGTGTGGGGCCCATGGGAACCGCCTTTACCTGATTCCACCGCCATAAATCCCTATAAGTAACGAAACCATCCATCGATCCCGCAGAAGAATTTTATCGCCGCCACAAGGCTCTATTCCAAAGAACCCCTTTGGAGCGCTATTTCTGGCCCTGTCATAGGGGGAAACCATTGTCGGAGGCCTCTTCATCAACCTTGTTGCCTCCATGACCATGTGTGATTAGTTTACTTAGCACCTACTATCGTGGGAACTAATCTAACAGTAAGAGATAGGGATGTGAACAAAGGCTGGTCCTAGCTATGGCCAAGGTGTGGCACAAAGATATATGAGTTCGGGCCCCTCTCGGTGGAGGTAAAGACCCTACGTCTCGAGCTTGGGAGTTGTTTGTTTCTCTTGTGTCCAGATGATTACAATGGATGCTAACCCCTATCTAAGTGCCACACGATAGCTTATATAGAGTTTGCCACCCCTTCATCTAAAAACATTACAGAGGGTTTAAATTATGAAGTTAATGTTGAGCATTACATATGGTACCGAAGCTTTGATCGCCAGTAACAGATGCAAACATGCGCTTCCCATTGCTCCAGATCCCATGTTGGCCGTCCGCCTTCTTTCATCCGAGTGACCATGAGGTTTCCGAATGGATTAGGTTTAGTTGAGTGGAATCATCGCATCGGGTGAACAAAGTCTGTCTGATTGGAAGACTCGTGGTTGGTATCTGATTGGGATGATGACCCTGAGATCTTGATGTTTTGGTGTTGTCGGCCTTTCATCTGGTCTGGAATGCACCTCTTATGACCCTCCTATGGAAAGTGACTGCTACTTCTTGAGCTTGCTATGGTTTTCCCTTGAAGAGGAAAGGGTGATACAGCAAATTAGAGATAAGTATTTCCCTCATTTTAAGAACCAAGGTATCAATCTAGTAGGAGACAACGCACAAATCACCTAATACCTGCACAAACAATCAAACAACTTGCACCCAACACGATAAAGGGGTTGTCAATCCCTTCACAGTTACTTGCAAACATGAGATCTGATGGAGATAAATAAACGGTAAAGTGAATATTTTTGGTATTTTCGATTTATATATCAGAAAGAAAGATTGCAAAAATAGTAGACCGGAAATTGTAGATTGGAAACTTGTATGATGGAAAATAGACCAGGGGGCCATAGGTTTCACTAGAGGCTTCTCTAATGATAGCAAATAATATGGTGGGTGAACAAATTACTGCCGAGCAATTGATAGAGAAGTGCAAAGTTATGACGATATCTAAGGCAATGATCATGAATATAGGCATCACGTCCATGTCAAGTAGAGCGAAACGATTCTGCATCTACTACTATTATTCCACACATTGACCGACTCCTGCCCGCATCTAGAGTATTAAGTTCATGAAGAACAGAGTAACGCATTAAGTAAGATGACATGATGTAGAGGAATTAACTCAAACAATATGATGAAAACCCCATCTTTTTATCCTCGATGGCAACAATATAATACATGCCTTGCTTCCCCTACTGTCACTGCGAAAGGACACCACAAGATTGTACCCAAAGCTAAGCACTTCTCCCATTGCAAGAAAAACAAATCTAGTTGGCCAAACTAAACCAATAGTTTGAAGAGAATTACAAAGATACCAAATCATGCATATAAGAATTCAGAGAAGATTCAAATAATATCCATAGATAAGCTGATCATAAATCCATAATTCACCGAATCTCGGCAAACACATCGCAAAAGAATATTACATCGGATAGATCTCCAAGAACATCGAGGAGAACATGGTATAGAGAATCAAATAGAAAGAATAAGCCATCTAGCTACTGGCTATGGAACCGTAGGTCTGAGGTAAACTACTCACGCTTCTTCAGAAGGGCAATAGAGTCGATGTAGAAGCCCTCCGTGATCGAATCCCCCTCTGGCAGGGTGCCGGAAAAGGTCCCTAGATGGGGTCTCAAAGGTATAGAAGGTTGCAGCGGTTGAAAAGTGTTTTCGTCGATCCCTTTGGAGGTTTGAGAATATATGTGAATATATAGGACGAAGAATTAGGTCAGGGGGTGTTGGAGTAGGCCACAAGGTAGGGGGCGCCCCGCCCCTATGGCTTGTCGTCTACTCCAAGATATTCTGACTTGGAGTCCAAGTCCAACAGGTGTCTTCTTGTCCAAGAAAAATCATCGCGAAGGTTTCATTCCGTTTGGACTCCGATTGGTATTCCTTTTCTGCGAATCTCAAAAACAAGGAAAAACAGAAACTGGCACTGGGCTCTAGGTTAATAGATTAGTCCCAAAAATAATATAAAATAGCATATTAATGCATATAAAACATCCAAAACAGATAATATAATAGCATGGAACAATAAAAAATGATAGATATGTTGGAGACGTATCAAGCGTCCCGAAGCTTAATTTCTGCTCATCCTCCAGTAGGTAAATGATAAAAACAGAATTTCTGATGTAGAATGCTACCTAACATATTTATCCATGTATTTTTTCTTAATTGTGGCATGAATGTTCAGATCCATAAGGTTCGAAAAAAGTTTAATATTGACATAAAAACAATAATACTTCAAGCATACTAACAAGGCAATTATGTCTTCTCAAAATAACATGGCCAAAAAAATCTTATCCCTACAAAATCATATAGTCTGGCTATGCTCCATCTTCATCACACAAAATATTCAAATCATGCACAACCCCAATGAAAAGCCAAGCAAATGTTTCTTCATACTTTCGGTGTTCTCAAACTTTTTCAACTTTCACGCAATATATGAGCGTGAGCCATGGACACAACACTATAGGTGGAATATAATATGGTGGTTGTGGAGAAGACAAAAAGAGGGAGATAGTCTCACATCAACTAGGCGTATCAATGGTCTATGGAGATGCCCATCAATAGATATCAATGTGAGTGAGTAGGGATTTCCATGCAACGGATGCACTAGAGCTATAAGTGTATGAAAGCTCAAAAAGAAAACTAAGTGGGTGTGCATCCAACTTGCTTGCTCATGAAGACCTAGGGCATTTGAGGAAGCCCATCGTTGGAATATACAAGCCAAGTTCTATAATTAAAAATTCCCACTAGGATATGAAAGTGACAACATAGGAGACTCTCTATCATGAAGACCATGGTGCTACTTTGAAGCACAAGTGTGGAAAAAAATATAGTAACATTGCCCCTTCTCTCTTTTTCTCTCATTTTTTTGTTAGGCTTCTTTGGCCTCTTTTTTTTTCTTTTTTTTTTCTTTGGCCACTTCTATTTTTTCCTCACATGGGACAATGCTCTAATAATGAAGATCATCACACTTTTATTTACTTACAACTCAAAAATTACAACTTGATACTAGAACAAAATATGACTATATGAATGCCTCCAGCGGTGTACCAGGATGTGCAATGACTCAAGAGCGACATGTACAAAAAATGATAAAAGGTGGCTTTGCCACAAATACGATGTCAACTACACGATCATGCAAAGCAATATGACAATGATGGAACGTGTCATAATAAACGGAACAGTGGAAAGATGCATGGCAATATATCTCAGAATGGCTATGGAAATGCCATAATAGGTAGGTATGATGGCTGTTTTGAGCAAAGTATAGGGTACCGGCGAAAGTTGCGCGGTACTAGAGAGGCTAGCAATGGTGGAAGGGTGAGAGTGTGTATAATCCATGGACTCAACATTAGTCATAAAGAACTCACATACTTATTGCAAAAATCTATTAGTCATCGAAACAAAGTACTACGCGCATGCTCCTAGGGGGATAGATTGGTACGAAAATACCATCGCTCATCCCCGACCGCCACTCATAAGGAAGACAATCAAAATATATCTCATGCTCCAACTTTGTTACATAACGGTTCACCATACGTGCATGCTACGGGACTCACAAACCTTAACACAAGTATTTCTAAAATTCACAATTACTCACTAGCATGACTCTAATATCACCATCTTTATATCTCAAAACAATCATAAGGAATCAACCTTCTCATAGTATTTAATGCACTTTATATGAAAGTTTTTATTATATCCCTCTTGGATGCCTATCATATTAGGACTAAATTTATAACCAAAGCAAATTACCAAGTGATACGTCTCCATCGTATCTACTTTTCCAAACCCTTGACCTTGTTTTGGACTCTAACTTGCATGATTTGAATAGAACTAACCCGGACTAACACTGTTTTCAGCAGAATTGCCATGGTGTTATTTTTGTGCAGAAATGAAAGTTCTCGGAATGACCTGAAACTTCACGAGAATATTTTTGGAATATATAAAAAATAATGGCGAAAGAATCAACGTCAGGGGGCCCACACCCTGTCCACGAGGGTGGGGGCGTGCCCCCTGTCTCGTGGGCCCCCTGAGGCTCCACCGACCTCAAGTCCAGCTCTATATATTCATGTTCGGGGACAAAAAATCAAAGAGAAGGATTCATCGCGTTTTACGATACGGAGCCTCTACCAAGCCCTAATCTCTCTCGGGAGGGCTGATCTGGAGTCCGTTTGGGGCTCTGGAGAGTGGAATCCATCACCATCATCATCAATCAGCAACCTTCCTCCATCACCAATTTCATGATGCTCACCGCCGTGCGTGAGTAATTCCATCGTAGGCTTGCTGGACGGTGATGGGTTGGATGAGATTTATCATGTAATCGAGTTAGTTTTGTTAGGGTTTGATCCCTAGTATCCATTATGTTCTGAGATTGATATTTCTATGACTTTGCTATGCTTAATGCTTGTCACTAGGGCCCGAGTGCCATGATTTCAGATCTGAACCTATTATGTTTCCATGAATATATGTGAGTTCTTGATCCTATTTTGCAAGTCAATAGTCACCTACTATGTGTTATGATCCGGTAACCTCGAAGTGACAATAATCGGGACCACTCCCGGTGATGACTGTAGTTTGAGGAGTTCATGTATTCACTAAGTGTTAATGCTTTGTTCTGGTACTCTATTAAAAGGAGGCCTTAATATCCCTTAGTTTCCAATAGGACCCCGCTGCCACGGGAGGGTAGGACAAAAGATGTCATGCAAATTCTTTCCCATAAGCATGTATGCCTATATTCGGAATACATGCCTACATTACATTGATGAACTGGAGCTAGTTCTGTGTCACCCTATGTTATAACTGTTGCATGAGGAATTGCATCCGACATAATTATCCATCACTGATCCATTGCCTACGAGCTTTTCACATATAGATCTTTGCTTAGTTACTTTTACAATCACTACAAAACCAATATTGTTACTTTTGCCACCATTACTGTTACTTCCATATAACTTTGCTACTAAATACTTTGTTGCAGATATTAAGTCTTTCAGGTGCGGTTGAATTGACAACTCAACTGTTAATACTTGAGAATATTCTTTGGCTCCCCTTTTGTTGAATCAATAAATTTGGGTTGAGTACTCTACCCTCGAAAACTGTTGCGATCCCCTATACTTGTGGGTTATCACCAAGCTATTTATAGACCCTCAAAATAATATAAGTGAAGCATGTGAGTTCAATACTTTCTACAAAATAAAGCAACCACCGTGCTCTAAAAAGATATAAGTGAAGCACTAGGGCAAAAATTGCCTAGCTCAAAAGATATAAGTGAAGCACATAGAGTATTCTAATCAATCGCGATTCATGCATGTCCCTCTCAAAAGGTGTGTATAGCAAGGATGATTGTGGCAAACTAAAAAAAGCAAAGACTCAAATTATACAAGACGCTTTTCGGTTTTAAATTCGGCATATCTCGTAGTAGGGGTCCTAAGCTAGGCGTCTTGGAATGATGGTAACATGGCCACTAACTTTACCCAGGTTCAAGCCCTCTTGATGGAGGTAAAACCCTATGTCCTGCTTTTGATTGTATGCATATGGGTGTTGTACATGGTACATGTATCTACCACGAGATTGATCTAATGAATATTAGTTGATCTATTGACTAGCCTGGCCTCAGTTTATATAATGCACCAGAGGCCTGGATTTTAGAGGAGTCCTTGTCTTGGGGGTCAAGTCTTGTGGAATCCTCATTGTATGCAGCATGGGATGCCCGAAGTGGCCCATAAGTGAACCACCATGGGGGTCCTCGGCCCGATCCAGCTGGTCGGGAGATGACGTGGTGAGTACTCCCTAGTCGAGGACACCGTTAGTAGCCCCCTGAACCGGTCTTCAAGTTGGGGACGCTCCTTGGTTCTTCCGAACTGTTCTTTATCTTCGGTCGTTGGTCTTGAAAACTTGTTCAACAAATCTTCCCAACTTCGATATTGAGGATTGCCGAGCTAAATCTGAAGTGTTCACACATCGGGCATCCGAGGAGCCCTTTAAGTCTTCAGCCTTTATCAATGCCTTATTATTTTTACGCCACACCTGGGGTTTGAAGTTGTTCACATGCGGCGGTGCCCTCTTATGTCCGAGCTCCAACGTCGGACTGCATCCGAGCTCCCAAGTCGGTCTGTATCCGAGCTCCAAAGCTGGACTATATCCGAGCTCCAAGGACGAACTGTATCCAAGCTCCAACGCCGGACTGTATCCAAGGTGTCATAGATCACCTTGGCTCAAAAAAGTCAGGAGTTTAGCCGAGCTTAATGCCGGAAATGCCCTCTATAGAGCTAGCCACTTGCATCCGAGATTTATGACGTACTACTTCCGAGGTGATGCACCACCTCGGGCTTGGGATGATTGTTTGCGGATGTTATTTCTGATTGATGCAAATTATTTACTGACGAGATATATAGCAAGTAGCCCTCAAGGTTTGTGTCGGCCTAAAATCTGAGATGCACATTAGAGGAGATAGTGATCGGCGGACGGGCCCTTGAGAGAGGGTTTTGAGAAGTCGTCATAATATATTAGCTTGATGCTGGATAAGTCCCAAATGGTACCTATTGTTGTCCAAAGATGTGTTTGCCCATAGTTCGGTCAAGCCACACACCAAGCACTTTGGATTTTCTATAATGAATAGGCAATGCAGTAGCCCCCGAGACACTGGTCGGGTGGCAACACCAGATTAGGGGATAGAAGTGCACCTTTAATATTTGTAAATGATAAGGGTGAAGCCCAGTAGCCCCCGAGCCTTAATGTGGGCATGGGTGGCCAAATTAAGGATCGATATCTGGAGTAAACTAACAATTTATGTCTAATGATTCTATGTATCCAAGTATTCTACATCATTAGCTCGGATCCGTAATGTACAAAACTTTATTGAGTGACTTCGGCTTCAACCTCCTCGGCCAGTAGCCGGGGAGTGTTTGTCCTACTTTATAAAGCCTTTATAAAGGCAAAGATTTACGGCAAACAAGGAAATCCGGCCATATGGTTCTATAAACAAAGGTACACGGAGAGATATGTTATATTACTTTTTAATGTAAGAAACATCTTCTGGGGGAAATAGTTCCTTTATAGGTTCCTTTGTTTGGGTTGTCATGCTGATCATGATCATGAAACCCCACCTCCGATCAATGTGGGAGGAAAATATTGAGGATTTAGTTTGGGGAAAGTTCCCGAACTCTATGGTCTTAAAGAACCGAAATTTTCACTTCCGTCGTTGTCGACCAATTATATCCTTTAAGATTGCTAGCTTTCGGCTTCACCCAGTCTGAGGTATTAACCCGGATGACCCGGTGGTAACAATCATAGAGGTGCTCCCTTTACCGCCTAGCCAAACAATCGGGAATGTAGAGGTAAGAACAGGAGCCAGGCAACCCAGCTTGGCCAAAATAAGTCATTTATGGATTTATAACGATAATCACGAAAGGCAACACTCGTATATTGAATACAAACACTGATGATATATGTTTATTTCGACTCCATTGCGATTATTTATAATCTATAAGTGGACCATCGTCGGCTTCTACCCCTTTGTAAATGCTACGCAGGGTGTTTCCGCAGTAACAAGACAACCCTTAGCCAACGTCTCAGTGCCCGGAGGCGGTTGTGTTAGTAGAGACAAGGCAATAATATGCGGGCTTTATAACTTCACTTAGGCATAGGAGATTTAAACCGGGGAAGCTAGCTATGAGCCCCCGATTAGTGTTCGGCACCGACCGAAGTCTAGCCATTAACACTTCGTCTAGTGTTATGAAAGACCCATCCTTTAACACGGGGTAATCGGTATCGATGTATAGTTTGACACCGTCATCGGATCGCTGACCAGTTTACGCCCATTGTGACAGTCAGTTTTTGGCTTTCTCCACTGAGGTGCTTAACCATTCGAGCTGGAAGCACAATCAAAGTGGTTCTCCCTTTGCACACCTAGCCGAAGAAAGCGGAACATAGGAGGAAAGCACAGGAGCCGGGCAACCCAACTATTGACTGAAGACACATTTCGAAACTGATGCATATACAACAATATCCGAGAATGTTTTTGCTGAATCTCTAGAGGTGTCCGGCGTTGCACTGCGAGACTTATGCTGGAAACACACAAATAGGTTAAAAGTGCCATAGGCTCGAAAAGCCAAAAATTTACGTAAAAGCTTGACATCCGGACTAAATCAAGATTTTACGTGCCCATCCAAAATTGGTCTTTAAATTTTTGTTTGTGCTTCTGTCGTGCTTTAACATGACACATCCGATCTCAAGACTTCAAGCGGGTCAGCCTACGACTTCAACCTCCTATCCCGAAGGCGTAGTACTTCTTGTTAGGCCAGTTTAGCAAACTAAACTCGAGCGGCTTTAGAGAGAAGCTAGGCTATTCGGCTATTGACCATACACTTGAGTCGAAAAAGGAGTGGTAGAAAAATACTTTGCGACAACTAAGAAGAAAACAATTAGTATAGAATGGCTCGTATAAATTTAAGAGCCCCTAGTTAACTTGGGTAGGAGCAGTGTTTTTAATGAACAACGTTTGTTGACAAACTAAGTTCTTAACACAAATATAATGTTTGGTCGAATCGAACAAGAATGAAAAAATAAAACTGAGCATGGAAGCAACTTAGCTGGTTAATGTGCTCAGTGTCGATGCGCGGCCCAAGCTTACGGCGGGACAAGGTCCCAGCCCCCAAGCCGGTCCCGAGGTGGCAGAGCAAAGAGCTCGGCACTCCAAAGTGGGGACATAGCACGGCCAATGTGGCAAGGTGGAACCTCCAGTCCGACCGAGGCGACGGAGTAGGCTAGCAGTATGATGTCGAAGTCCTCGACGTGGGTTAATGAAGTGATGACGAAGCCGTTGGTCCAGCCAAGGTGGTGTGGTACGTCGGTACACCGAGGTGATAGCGCTGCCCAACCCGGATCATTTACCTGTGCACAACAAATAGTGCAAGCTGGAGATAATAGTAATAATAATAAATTAAAAGAATCGTCGCATAATAAATAATTTATGCAAAGGGAGTAATAAAAGAAATATGGCCCGTGTGCTGAACACTCGATGAGGTAGAGCTCTCTCAGCGATGCCGAAGTCCCCGAGGCAACCGAACATGTCGGTATGGCAATTCGACCAACAAGGTGATCACGCGAGCCAATTTATGCAGATTGGGACGACGATGTCGACTTGCCGAAGTGACCTCATGATGCAATCGAAGTCGATTACCTACACATGTAAAATAGTGCAATCCAAAAAATAATAATATAAATATAAAAAAAATCCTTGCATAACTAATTTATGCAATATAATTTTTTAAAGAGATGTGGCCTGGCATCGAAGCCAATGTCGATGCGAGGCGTCGATGTGGCAAAGCCTGAATTCGTAGGGCAGTCCTAGTTCTCGATGCGGCGTTCACTAAATTGCGGACGGGAAACTGAGTGAACCATCATGCAACCATCGTTAATGTGGCCAGCATTTGACAGTCCTGTGTATAGAGGATGGAATAAACCAGAGTAATATTCCTCGGGAAAAATAAGCCCATTCAAGCAAAAAATTAGTAGGAATAATAGCACCTGGTTTATTTGTTGTAGCAATTCAAAGAGACACACGCGGGCGTTCATGGATTTGCATCTAGTAATAGTACTAGTGCCAGCGCTAGCTTGATGTTGTGTGCGCGTGCTCAGCCGGGACACGGCGAGGTAAAGCCCCCGGTCCAGCTAACGTGATGAAGTTGCTCGGCTGGTGACGTCGAAGTCTCCGGAGTAGGTTGATGAAGAGACGGCGAAGCTCCCCGTCCAGGTGAGATGATGGAGCAGGTCGGTAAGGTGACCTTGAAGCCGCCGTGCCAGCTGAGGTGTTGAAGCGGTTAGGCGTGGCATACATCAGTTTGAAGAAGCTACGGCTCATCCATGTCGACGCTGGTTATAACTTGTGACGCGGTCAATGTCAGATTGTTGAAGTGACCGAGCGGTGACGTCGGCGCGCCTGACCCGTGCAATCCGTGGGGCGATGGTGTTGGTGATGATTTAGCCTTCGCGATGCCGAACTCTTGTTCGGCTTGCCGAGCTGATGATCCGATGAGGTTAGGCTCGGCTCAATGAAGCGACGATCTGTCTAGCGCAGGTCGGCAGGCGTGCAGAAAGGGCTAGTTTGACACCGGCGCAACGTTGAAGATTACCTCCAAAAAGGAGAAAAATTTGTGAGTGTGTGTTCAGAAACAAAACACAATACCCTAGAAAGATATTCTTCCAAAAAGGTTATCCAATATCCCGTTTATGAGAAAAGGTGAAATCAGGCCGGATTCGTATTCGCGCAGAAAACAGATCCGAAAAGTGATGCACTAATCAGAAGGTTCCCGCAGTTTGAAAGAGGTGGTAGATATGGAAATTCTACAAAGTATGAATGGTTGGATCTTCCAAATAAACTCTAAGCTAGGCTCTGGAGACCACACCCTAAACTCGTCCAGATTTCTGTCCAGACTCGACAGGCCTCTGGCATATCATAGATCGCTGGAGATTCCTTCATCGAAAGGCAACGAAATTTTACAGGGTTGTTGTATACTCAATTCCGCACAATTCCACCAAAAAGTTCGTTAAATTGACTTCTGAGGAAACAGTGGCAGTGAAAACAAGTCTGTTGTACAGAAAAAACTATGCGATCACACTAGGGCAATGTTGATGACGAGCCCTCCAGGCTTCATGGACGACTTTTCCATGGTCTCGGTTCAGATTTGAGCTGATGATGATGAAAGTATCCGTTTGATCTTGATGATCTGACGTGGAGCGCGGTCCTCGATCCAGTTGAGGTGACCAGTCGAGCCGGTGACAAAGATGCCGACATCGACCATAATGCTCGGCTCCGATGCGTAGATTGCGTCGGAGACGATCCGAATTCCCATTGTACCGTGGCGACTGCCAGCAGTCTCTCAATGAACCACCAATGTTAGTTCTAAATCCAGCATATCTCGTAGTAGGGGTCCTAAGCTAGGCGTCTTGGAACGATGGTAACATGGACACGGATTTTGCCCAGGTTCGGGCCCTCTTAATGGAGGTAAAACCCTATGTCCTGCTTTTGATTGTATTCATATGGGTGTTGTATAGGGTACACGTATCTACCACGAGATTAATCTAATGAATATTAGTTGATCTATTGACTAGTCTGGCCTTAGTTTATATAATGCACCAGAGGCCTAGGTTTTAGAGGAGCCCTTGTCTTGGGGTCAAGTCTTGTGGAATCCTCCTTGTATGCGGCATGAGCTGCCCGAAGTGGCCCATAAGTGAACCGCCATGGGGGTCCTCGGCCCGATCCAGCTGGTTGGGAGACAACATGGTGAGTACCCCCTAGTCTAGGACACCGTCAACGCTCCAAGCAAAACACATATCATGTGGTGAATAAAAATATAGCCTCGGGTAAAGTTATTGATAGACGAAGACGCAAGAGGGGATGCATTCTAGGGCATCCCCAAGCTTAGGCTCTTGGTTGTCCTTTAATATTACCTTGGGGTGTCTTGTGCATCCCCAATCTTAGGCTCTTGCCACTCCTTAATCCATAGTCCATCAAATCCTTACCCAAAACATGAAAACTTCACAAAACTCAACAGAAAATCTCATAAGCTTCGTTAGTATAAGTAAGTAAATCACCACTTTTGGTACTATTGTGAACTCATTCTTTATTTATATTTGTGTAATATCTACTGTATTCCAACTTTTCCATGGCTCATACCCCCCGATACAACCCATAGATTCATCAAAATAAGCAAACAGCACAAAGAAAACAAGATGTGTCAAAAATAGAACAGTCTGTAGTAATCTGTAACTCTCGAATACTTATGTAACTCCAAAAATTCTGAAAACTTAGGACAACCTGGGAAATTTGTTTATTAATCTTCTACAAAAATAATCAATATTTTATCACGCTTCCATTAAAAATGAGAATACTTTTCCTGTGTGCAAAAGTTTCGGTTTTTCAGCAAGATCAAATCAACTATCACCGTAATCCATCCTAAAGGTCTTACTTGGCACAAACGCTAATTAAAACACAAAACCACATCTAACCAGTGGCTAGAAGAAGTATTTATTGCAAAACAGAAGGAAACAACAAAAAAACAAAAAGGAAATTGGGTTGCCTCCCAACAAGCGCTATTGTTTAACGCCCTTAGCTAGGCGTAAAAACACAAATAGATCTAGGTATTGTCATATTTGGTCTTTATCTTTTTAATGGGGTTATGCTCAAATCCAGGAGGTTCTTTGCACTTCTCCTCATATTCAGAAATATTAATATCTAAAGCATCCAACCGCTTATTGCAAAGAGTTATCAACATATTCATGTGGTGGAGGTTCCCACAAACATTATTGAGGGGTTCAAGAGATTTTTGCAAAAAATTTGTTACTTCACATAGTTTCTCAAAAACTTGTGTTCCTTCTTGATTGTGGTGTAATCCCTTTTGTGGAGGCAGTATTCCTACTACTCCTTCTATTATCTCATAAGCAATGTTGGGATCAATTTCAATAAAATTCCCCTTAGCAGCGAAATCCATGAGTTGCCTATGGGACATGTTTAGCCCAACATAAAAGTTTCAAAGTAAAATCTTGAAATCCCCCTCTATAGTGCAATTACGATAGGATTCTATCATCCTATACCAAGCATCCTTTAAATTTTCTCCTTGTTTTTGTTTGAAGTGAAGAACCTCAAAGTCAAGAGACAAAGGAGGGGTAAAAGTGCTAGCCATGAGAGCAAGACAAGCGATCTAACAAGCACACAAAAAGCAAACGAAGAAGATGAACGTAAGAGGAGCGAAGAAAAGGCAACTCTTTTTGAAAATTGTTTTAGAAGTGATGGAGAGGAAAACAAGAGGCGGATGGCGAATAATGTAATGCCAGAGATGAGAGTTTATGATGGGTACTTGGTATGTCTTGACTTGGCGTAGATCTCCCCGGGAACGGTGCCAGAAATTCTTCCTACTACTTCTTGAGCTTGCGTTGGTTTTTCCCTTGAAGAGGAAAGGGTGATGCAGCAAAGTAGATATAAGTATTTCCCTCGGTTTGAGAACCAAGTTATCAATCCAGTAGGAGACAATGCACAAATCACCTAATACCACTACAAAAAAAAGACACATCCGTGACATTTTGGGCCGAATGAATTTTTTTTCTGTCATACATATGACACTTCTATGACGATAATTGTGACAAAACCCGGTATCATCATAGATGTGGTGGGCTCCTACTTCTATGACAAAAAATCATGACAGAAAATGGGCTTTTCGTCCTGGGCGGGCCGGAGACGCAACTGCATGACATTCTTTGGGTCGTCCATGATGGAAAAAACCGTGGTAGAAGCGAGGGGGAGGAAAATTTTGGGGAGTTCCCGGTTACGGTGGGAGGTCGGGGGCCGAGCGATGCGCGTTTCTCTCGTACACGTACACGCGTGTGTGCGAGGCGTTGGCTCTAACTGAACCCGAGCGAGGCGTTGGGCTCTAACTGAACCCGAGCGATTGCACTGCAGGCTACGCGTTACTGAACCCGAGCGATCGATCGATGGATGTTGACTGAACCCGATCGAGCGATTCCTTCGCTACTGCTGCTAACTGAAGCCGATCAATGCTGCCTCTGGGATGAACAGTGAGCATTGCAGGGGGTTTGGATGAATAGTGAGCGGTAGCGTTGCCTCTGGATGAACAGGACCCCGTGGTGTGGTGGAGGGCTGGATGAACAGTAGACGGTGGAGGGGTGCCCGTGGAGGGGGTGGTTGAACAGGACCCCATGGTGTGGAGGGCTGGATGAACAGTAGACAGTGGAGGGGTGGTTGAACAGTAGCCGGTGGAGTAGCGCGCGATGGAGGCTGGATGAACAGGAGCCCGTGGAGGCTGGAGGAGGTCGACGGTGGCGATGAACAGTATCCCGTGGAGTCCTGTTTTGCGGTACGCCACACCCCTCCCGATGAACAGGACCCCCGTTTCGACCGTAGGAGGTCCGTTTCCTCCGTTTTGCGGTACGCCAGACCCCTCTCGATGAACAGGATCCCGTTTCGAACGTGGCCGGTCGAATGCAAGGTTGTTTCCTCTGTTTTGTGGTACACCAGGCCTTGTTTCCATCGCCTGTTCCGTCCCAGCCCTCCCGATGAACACGACCACGCATTCTGTTCCGACCCAGCCGGTTGGCTCCCACGCGTTCCGTTGCCTCCCGATGAACATGACACGTTTCGTTGCCTCCCCATGAACACGACGCATTACATTGCCTCCCCATGAACACGACGCGTTCCGTTGCCTCCCCATGAACACGACGACGACATTGTTTCTCCGTTCCGACCCAACCATGTACACGAGCCCTGGCCGTACGTATGCGCGAGTAGGCGTTCGAGACCCTGCCCGTATGTACACATACGTGGCCGTATTTTCTTTCTTGTACCCTGGCCGTTGTACGTACGTGTACATGCTACGTGCACGCCTCTACTACGACACGTGCGCGCCTCTACATCGACCGGTATGTACATACACGTTCGCGACCAGAATGACAACTCTACGTATGCTTCGACTGGGTGGGTCCCGACTGTCAGACACTTCCTTTCCTGCGAAGATGTAGCTGGTGGGTCCCAGCAGTCAGGGGGCGAATCATTTTTTTTGCCCGGACGCACTTCCTTGCATGCGAAGGTGTAGCTCCTGGGTCCTAGCAGTCAGGGGGGCGAATCTTTTTTTGCCCGGACGCACTTCCTCGCGTGCGAAGGTGTAGCTGGTGGGTCCCAGCAGTCGGGGGGCAAATCGTTTTTTTTCGGACGCACTTCCTTACGTGCGAAGATGTAGCTGGTGGGTCCCAGCAGTCAGGGGGGTGAATCGTTTTTTCCCGAACGCACTTCCTTGCTTGCGAAGATGTAGCTCGTGGGTCCCAGCAGTCAGGGGTGAATCATTTTTTTCGCGAAATACGGTGGCCCATCCGGTGGGTCCCCGCTGTCAGGTGGAGGAATAATTATTTTGCGCGTAATAAGGAGGCACTTCCTTGCGGCTGCTGTGGACCAAGATGCCAGCCTCTCCACGTACAGTCCACGTCCGATGGAAGTCGTTCCTTGACCATGTTGACCACACCGCGCCGAGAGCACCAGGGCAGTGGACAACGGCGAGGCCTAGGAAGGGGATGACGTGGAGCCTGGGAAGAAGCGGCAGTGGATGCACAGCGGAGAGGAGTATGAGGGTTCACTGGTTCGGCTGCGCTGCCGTCGCCGCAGAATAATAGGGGGTGTGGGTGAGTGGAGGGATGGTCTGGCCAGCGGTGGGAGTAGTAGGGGCGGTGACGCCTCCGCGGCAGCACAGCTGGCCACGGGAGGCAGGAGCAGGTGGCACGACCGGCGCTGCTTTGGGCGGCTGGAGCAAGAAGACCAGAGGTTGAAGAAGCACGACGACCGTTGGATGGACATCGTACGGTCACTGCAGCTAGAATTGTTTGTATTGACTAAGTTGACAAAGCCCTTGGTACGTCAACTTAGTAGGCCCATAGGTCAGCTTCCAAAACAGTGCACCCCAGATGTCAGGGCGAGGAATCATTTTTTGGGCGGGTGAAGCTAGAATATCCGAGATTGAAGAAGAAGCATGGCATCCGTTGGATGGACATCCAACGGCCACTTCTGCTAGAACCGTGTGTTGACTATAAGTTGACAAAGCCTTGCATACGCGTCAACTCTGTTTTTTAGGGGACGCGTCAACTTAGTAAGGCCAAAAGTGTGTGGCAGAGAACTTATAGCCCATTTGAGATTTTTAAGAATGTGTAGCCCATTTTTGAATTCTAATGGAATTTACTACAGCCCATTTACAGTTTGTTAAAAGTACTTCCCATTTCAACCAACCGTTGAAAACAGAATTCAATAAAATTTCCCACATTTTGATGGGATCCGAAATATTTTTATCCCAAAATTTCTAGTCAAATTAAATACAATTTCAATATAAATTTATATTACGTAAAAATCCAATGAAACATTGCGCTCGCAACAATTAATGAAATTAAAATTTTCAATATCCAAAAATAATTTTTTATAAAGTAATCACGTGTTTGGTGCATTTTTTATATTTATTGCCTAGTTTTTATAATTACATCCCATTTATTATTTCTTAAAGCCCATTTTCTTGTTAAGCCTAATGCATCCCTCCTAGGAAAGATTTGCAGCCCAGCGGGGCAGAGAATAACAACTTGACCTTGCGTGGGTATTCCTAAAAAAAAGTATAGCTGGGCTAGCCATTTTCAGCTTGAAAAAAATTAATATCTGGGCTGGATATCTAGCCTGGGCTAGACGGGTGAGGGAGTCCTGGATTAGGGGGTCTCCGAACAGCCGGACTATATCCTTTGGCCGGACTGTTGGACTATGAAGATACGAGATTGAAGACTTTGTCCCGTGTCCGGATGGGACTCTACTTGGCGTGGAAGGCAAGCTAGGCAATACGGATATGCATATCCCCTCCTTTGTAACCGACCTTGTGTAACCCTAGCCTCCTCCGGTGTCTATATAAACCGGAGGATTTTAGTCCGTAGGACAACATACAATCATACCATAGGCTAGCTTCTAGGGTTTGGCCTCTCCGATCTCGTGGTAGATCAACTCTTGTACTACCCATATTATCAAGTATAATCAAGCAGGACGTAGGGTTTTACCTCCATCAAGAGGACCCGAACCTGGGTAAAACATCGTGTCCCCTGCCTCATGTTACCATCCGCCTTAGACGCACAGTTCGAGACCCCCTACCCGAGATCCGCCGGTTTTGACACCGACATTGGTGCTTTCATTGAGAGTTCCTCTGTGTCGTCACCGTTAGGCTTGATGGCTCCTTCGATCATCGATAGCGATGCAGTCCAGGATGAGACTTTTCTCCCCGGACAGATCTTTGTATTCGGCGGCTTCGCACTGCGGGCCAACTCGCTTGGCCATCTGGAGCAGATCGAGAGTTACGCCCCTGGCCACCAGGTCAGGTTTGGAAGCTTAAACTACACGGCCGACATCTGCGGAGACTTGATCTTCGACGGATTCGAGCCCCTGCCGAGTGCGCCGCACGGTCATGATGAGCATGAATTAGCTCTACCATCGGACAGTGTTCAGGAGATCGCACCGGCAACCGCTCCGACCCTTAATTCGGAGCCAATTGCGCCATCCATGGACGGGTGGATAGACCCCGCCACGGAGGCCGTATTCTCAGCAGTGATAGAGTCGAGGATTGACCTTACCCTTCACGGGAGCCGTAACGCCGGACTTCCGGACTCTTCCCCGGCCACGGACTCCGAACCGCCTGCGCCCGTGCCTATCAAATCCGACTGGGCGCCGATCATGGAGTTCACCTGCGCGGATATCTTTCAGCACTCGCCCTTCGGTGACATACTAAACTCATTAAGGTCTCTCTCCTTGTCAGGAGAGTCCTGGCTGAACATAGTTCGGCAGGATTGGGATGTGGATGACAAAGAAATTCGCCGCCCACCCACCACCCACTTAGTAGCCACTGTCGACAATTTAACCGACATGCTCGACTTCGACTCCGAAGACATCGACGGTATGGACGACGATGCGGGAGACGAAGAGGAACCACTGCCCACAGGGCACTGGACAGCCACCTCATCATATGATATATACATGGTGGACACACCCAAAGAAGGCAATGGCGACGAGACAGCGGAGGATGACCCCTCCAAGAAGCAACCCAAGCACCGACGTCAGTGGCGCCGCTCTAAGTCTCGCCAAGGCAAAAGTGGTGACACCAGCACAGGAGATAATAGTACTCCGGACAGTGCCGAAGACGACAACAATCCCCTCCAACAAGATTTAGAGCAGGAGGATGGAGAAGCCAACCCTCCCGAGAGAGCGGCAGATGGAGAGGCGGAGGATGATAATTACATGCCTCCCTCCGAAGACGAGGCAAGCCTCGATGATGACGAATTTGTCGTGCCTGAGGATCCCGTCGAGAAAGAGCGCTTCAAGCGCCGGCTTATATCCACGGCAAATAGCCTTAAGAAAAAGCAACAGTAGCTTCAAGCTGATCAAGATTTGCTAGCTGATAGATGGACTGAAGTCCTCGCGGCCGAGGAATATGAACTCGAACGCCCCTCCAAGAGTTACCCAAAGCGCAGGTTGCTACCCCGACTGGAGGAGGAAGCATTAAAACCTACATCTACAGCGTATGACGCGGCTGATCGGCCACCTCGTGGCCGCGACAGAGAGGCATTTCAGCCAAAAGCTCAACCCGCACCCCGACGCCACTCAAATAAAAATGTCAAGGCACGGGGAAACATGCTAGACCTGCGAGATGTATTGGAGGACAAAGCAAAACACGCAAGATCGATCTACGGATCATGAGGGTGCGCCACTACGCGGGACGATAACCATCACGCCGGATATAGTAAAAGCAAATCCGGCCGGGCTGAACACAGCGGACAAGACTCATTTGAGCTGCGTCGCGACATAGCCCAGTACAGAGGCGCCGCACACCCCCTATGCTTCACAGACGAAGTAATGGATCACCAAATCCTAGAGGGTTTCAAACCCGTAAATATCGAATCATACGACGGCACAACAGATCCTATAGTATGGATCGAGGACTTCCTCCTGCACATCCACATGGCCCGCAGTGATGATCTACACGCCATCAAATACCTCCCACTTAAACTCAAAGGACCAGCTCGGCATTGGCTCAATAGCCTGCCAGCAGAATCCATTGGCTGTTGGGAAGATCTAGAAGCCGCATTCCTCGACAACTTCCAGGGCACTTATGTGCGACCACCTGATGCCGATGACTTGAGCCACATAATTCAGCAGCCAGAGGAATCGGCCAAGCAATTCTGGACACGGTTCCTAATAAAGAAAAATCAAATCGTTGACTATCTGGATGTAGAGGCCCTAGCAGCTTTTAAGCACAACATCCGCGACGAGTGGCTCGCCCGGCACCTTGGCCAGGAAAAGCCAAAATCCATGGCAGCCCTCACAACACTCATGACCCTCTTTTGCGCGGGAGAAGACAGCTGGCTGGCTCGCAGCAATAACATATCAAAGAACCACGATACTTCAGATACCAAGGATAGCAATGGCAGGTCACGTCGCAACAAACATAAGCGCCGTGTCAATAGCGACAATACCGAGGATACGACAGTCAATGCCGGATTCAGAGGCTCTAAACCCGGTCAGCGGAAAAAGTCATTCAAAAGAAGCACTCCGGGCCCGTCCAGTTTGGACCATATACTCGATCGCTCATGCCAAATACATGGCACCCCCGACAAGCCAGCCAACCACAACAACAGGGAATGTTGGGTGTTCAAGCAGGCCGGCAAGTTGAACGCCGAAAACAAAGATAAGGGGCTACATAGCGATGACGAGGAGGAGCCCCAGCAGCCGAACACTGGAGGGCAGAAGAGGTTCCCCCCACAAGTGCGGACGGTGAACATGATATACGCAACCCACATCCCCAAGAGGGAGCGGAAGCGTGCCTTAAGGGATGTATATGCGTTGGAGCCAGTCACCCCAAAGTTCAACCCATGGTCCTCCTGTCCGATCACCTTCGATCGCAGGGACCATCCCACTAGTATCCGTCATGGCGGATTCGCCGCGCTGGTCCTAGACCCAATCATCGACAGATTTCACCTCACTCGAGTCCTTATGGAAAGAGGCAGCAGCCTGAACCTGCTTTATCAAGACACAGTGCGCAAAATGGGTATAGACCCTTCAAGGATCAAACCCACAAAAACGACCTTCAAGGGCGTCATACCAGGTGTAGAGGCCCATTGCACAGGCTCAGTCACACTAGAAGTGGTCTTTGGATCCCCGGGTAACTTCCGAAGCGAGGAGTTAATCTTCGATATAGTCCCGTTCCGCAGCGGCTATCATGCACTGCTCGGGCGAACCGCATTTGCGAGATTCAACGCGGTACCGCACTATGCATATCTCAAGCTCAAGATGCCAGGACCTCGGGGGGTCATCACAGTCAATGGAAACACAGAGCGCTCTCTCCGCACGGAGGAGCACACTGCGGCCCTCGCAGCAGAAGCGCAAAGCAGCCTCTTAAGCCAATCCACCAGTTCGGAGATTAAAGACCCGGATACCTTCAAGCGCGCCTGGAGTAATCAGCAACAAGACCGCCTGGCACGTTCCAAGCTCGCCTAGCAATGCGGCCCCCACCCCAGTCCCAGCCAAACGGCGAAATCCGTGCCACGCGTATATTATTATGCATTGAAAATACCATGGGCACAGGTGGGGAGGGGGCACGACTACGGCACGCCCCAAGATGCGGCTCAACCGCACTAGGGGCTTCCCGCTTTGTTATTTTTCTCTCTTTCAAGACTTTAATCTCTGGAAACCCCATCCGGCAGTACGATTGGCGGACACATGATGCAACAAGCAAGGAGGCAGAAAGCCACGCCGCACCATGGAACTCCCAGGTGGTCTCCGATAACGAGTGAAATACTTGCTTTAAATACCATTCCTCAGCTTTCCCTTGGAGGGGACATGTCAAATAGTCCTACTTTTTGCTTATCGCACTACTTGTATCATTCTGCTTCGACGCACCTCTTTGAATAAACAATGCATACCACTAGACTATTACCACATTCTCTATTCTTTTTTATATATGTTCATTCATGACATCCAGCACCCGTACACTCTGGTACGGCCCATATGCCAGGGGCTTAAGCGTACCCCATAATACGGCGTGAGAAGTCCGAATACTTTCGACAGTGCGGCACCTCGAACTTATAGCATTATATGCATCAACTCCAAATCATGTCTTGGGTCAATAGTTGGGTTTGCCCAGCTCCCATGTTTTGGTACCTTACGTTCCGCTATATCGGCTATGTTAGCACTGGGAGAACTACTGAGATTGTGCCCCGGTTCATCTGGGCTAAGCACCTCAGTAGAGAAAGCTAAAACTGACTGTCATGATAAGGCGAGAGTTGGTCGCTGTTCGAGAGGTCTCGAGTCCCTAAAGACTCATGCCGCTTAGAGCGAGGAGTCGGCTTTGTCCGGCTTAAGGCGTGTATAGCGCCCCGAGTTTGGCCTTCCGAATACTAGGGGCTTTGCCAAAATTTAAAATTGTAGACTTCTATGGCTAAGTGAGAGTGATAAAGCATTATAGTCCGATTGCCTTGTTCGTTGTGCTGAGCACCTCCCTCGAAGGACCCAAAAATGGGAAAAAGAGTGCTCAAATTTATCCCGAACACCCCAGCACTCGTGGCATGGGGGCAGAAGCTGATGACTGGCCATCTCTCAAATTTAACAAACAGCCGCACAGAAGGTAATATTTTAAATTCAAACAAGCGTTGCATAGCACATATGAACAAGTTTTCATAATACAGGATCACACGAGCAAGTTCATTCAAAAATTACATCCTTCGCACACTCGTCCGCCACAAGACGGGCACCCTTCAGTACACTCTCATAATACATCTCAGTGTGGCGATGCTCCTTGCCCTGCGGCGGCCCCTCCTTCACCAGCTTCTCGGCATCCATCTTGGCCCAGTGCACCTTCGCACGGGCAAAGGCCCGGCGTGCACCTTCGATGCAGACGGACCGCTTTATGACCTCCAGCCGTGGGCAGGCATCTACAAGCCGCCTCACCAGGCCGAAGTAGATATGGGGAAGGGAGTCGCCAGGCCACATCCAGACTATAAGGCGCCTCATGGCCTGTTCGGCCGCCTTGTGCAGCTCGACCAGTTGCTTCAGCTGGTCGCTCATATGCATCGGGTGTTCGGTCCCAGTATACTGAGACCAGAACAACTTCTCTGTTGAGCTTCCCTCCTCGTCCTGGTAATATTTCGCGGCATCTGACACATTGCGGGGGAAATCTGCGAATACTCTGGAGAGCTCCGGACTCGGGTAAGTAACAAGTAATTTACTTTCACATGCTTGCTTTGCATATTGAATGCCTTACCCGCCGCTCTCTTCCTCATCGCATCAATTTCCTGGAGGGCTTTTTGGGCTTCAGCCTTGGCATGCTTTGTGCTCTCCAGGGCCGCGGCAAGCTCGGACTCTCGCGTCTTTGAGTCAAGCTCCAAAGCTTCGTGCTTCTTCACGAGAGCCTGGAGCTCTTGCTGCACCTCGCCCACCAGTGCCTCTTGTTTTTCCCGCTCGGTGCGCTCCTTGGCCGCTTTGTTTTCGGCCTCGGACAGCGCTTGCTTCAGGGTCACCACTTCGGTCATGGCCCCTGGCACATCCATGATGATCCTGTCATTTTACAACCGCATCTTATATATATATATATATATATATATATATATATATGGACAAGACATTACTTACCTTTGTTCTCCTCGAGCTGCCTCTTGGCAAGGCCGAGCTCTTTCTCGGACCGCTCAAGGTTCTGCTTCAGTGCGGCGACGTCCGCAGTCAGTGTGCCAGAGGTCAGCAGCGAAGCCTGCATACGCATATAGACATACTTATATTAGACTCCTGCAGATATTATTTGATCCTCTATTCGGCTTTTCTTTGTGAACACCAAACAGAGCATCAGGGGCTACTGTCTATGCGGTAATATTTTTCCTATATTTTAAATACTTACCTCAAAGCCTGTTAGAAGGCTGACACAGGCTTCAGTCAGTCCGCTCTTGGCGGACTGAACCTTCTTGATCACCGCACTCATAATAGTGCGGTGCTCTTCATCGATGGAAGCGCCGCGAAGCACTCCCAGCAGGTCGTCCAGTGCCTCTGGATGGACAGAGGTCACCGGCATGGACAGCTTGCCCCTCTTGGAAGGGGGCCGCCTGCCTGAGTCCGGAACCACTGGAGGTTCCGGCACGGTGTTCGGCTGAGGGTTGAACTTGGAGCCCCTGGGAGCCTTGCTCCCTTTGCTCCTGTAGTCCAGAAGGTCGCCTTGAGGCTCCTCCGAGACTATCTCCCCCCGGTTCGGTGCCCCTTGAGACAATACCTCGACATTGTCCCTAGGGCGAGGAGAGGAGGCGGATGGAAGTGGATCGCTATCCATATCCGACGAGTCCAAGGAACCGTCCGACGAGGATACGTCGATATGGGCTCGGGGCGGACTGCATGATCATATTCGACGTTAGGAGAAGCAGTGCAACGAAAGTATGCTATGAGTTACTCTGGTATCCGAATACTTACAACTTCGCCAGGGGCTTGGCCCTCAGTAACCACTCGTCTTCGCCGTCGACGGTGGTGGTGGAACAGTCCAGAAGGAGAGTCCTTCCTTTCTTGGACCCTTCAGCCTCCCCGGTTGGGGCGGCCTTCCTTTTCTTGTCTCCCCCGGCTGGATGGGGAGAATCTTCATCTTCCTCCTCCTCGTTTTCACGGGAGGAGTGCGTCTCGGAGTTATCAGATGATGAGTCCGATACCACCTGGCGCTGGGAACTCTTTCAGGTTCCCGTGGCCTTCTTCTTGGTCTTCTCCGGCACCTCATAACGAGCCGAAGTCCGCATCTCCCTTAGGAGAGTGTCTGCAGGGTCTTCGGGCAGAGGGGCCGGATAGTTAATCTGCTCCGATGTCTCCACCCAGTCCTGTCAAAGGCATGGGAGCTTAGACCCCGCACATGGTTAAGTTGTGGGAAATAAATACCCTGCCAGATGTATAGAACTTACTGGATTCGCAGGGCGCTTCGTGCTTAATCCGCGGTCCTCGGTAAGAGAAGGGGGACCTCGGCACCCTTGAACATCACCTTCCAGACGTCTTTGTGCGTCATGTCGAATAGCTTGCGTAGAGTCTGGTGCTGGGCCGGGTCGAACTCCCATAAGTTGAAAGCCCGTTGTTGACACGGGAGGACCGACGGAAGAGACTGACCTGGACTATGTTGACAAGCTTAAGTTTCTTGCTTATCATGTTCCGTATACACTTCTGGAGTCCGTCTAGCTCCACCGATGAGCCCGAGGACAGGCCCTTCTCCTTCCAGGAAGTGAGCCGCATGGGCATTCCGGATCGAAACTCGGGGGCCGCCACCCTGTTGGTGTCGCGCGGCTCGGTGATGTAGAACCACCCCGATTGCCACCCCTTTATGGTCTCCATGAAGGAGCCCTCGAGCCATGTAACGTTGGGAATTTTGCCCACCATGGCTCCGCCACATTCCGCTTGTTGGCCGCCTACTACCTTCGGCTTGATATTGAAGGTCTTCAGCCACAGGCCGAAGTGGGGCCGGATGCGGAGGAATGCCTCGCACACGACGATGAACGCCGAGATGTTGAGGATGAAATTCGGGGGCAGACATGAAAGTCCAGCCCATAATAGAACATAAGGCTGCAGGCAAATGGATGGAGGGGAAACCCCAGTCTGCAGACGAAGTGGGGGAGAAAAATCACCCTTTCGTGAGGTTCCGGGGTAGGGACGATCTGCCCCGCGGCTGGCAGCCGGTGCGCGATATCCGCGGCTAAGTATCCGGCCCCACGTAGTTTTTTTATGTGTCCCTCCATGGTGGAGGAGACCATCCACTTGCCTCCCGCTCCGGACATGTTTGGAGAGAGTTGAGGAGAAGGATGTGGACTTGGGCGCTGGTGCTCGAGTGCGCAAGAATGGATGAGCAAGGAGGAAGAAGGCGTGGGTAGAAAAAGGTGAAACCTTATCCCTTTATAAGGGCAGACGAAACTATGCGCCCCCACCAGCCTGGTAAAACTCGCTTGTCCCCCAAGCGCGGTAATTGATGGCGCGGTTGGGTTACCCACGTCCGTATTGATGGGAATCCCGTGATAAGGGGAACACGATCTCTGCTTTGACAAGACGTGTCAAGAAACCGCCTTGCGTTATGTGCGGGGCTGGTTAAAGAAAAATGGTTCAAATAATTACCGGGCCGTGGCGTGATGTCATGCTGCCAAAACGTGTCAGTAGATTAGATTTGTGGAAATATTATTCTCTCTATGGTGGTATGTGGAACTTATTTTGCAGGGTCGGACACCATCCTTGTATTCAAACTCTTCCGTGGTGTATTCGGAGGAGGAACCCACCTTGCAATGCCGAAGACAACACTGTGCGCCGGACTCATCGTCATTGAAGCCTGGTTCAGGGGCTACTGAGGGAGTCCTGGATTAGGGGGTCTCCGGACAGCCGGACTATATCCTTTGGCCGGACTGTTGGATTATGAAGATACGAGATTGAAGACTTCGTCCTGTGTCTGGATGGGACTCTACTTGGCATGGAAGGCAAGCTAGGCAATACGGATATGCATATCTCCTCCTTTGTAACTGACCTTGTGTAACCCTAGCCTCCTCTGGTGTCTATATAAACCGGAGGGTTTTAGTCCGTAGGACAATATACAATCATACCATAGGCTAGCTTCTAGGGTTTAGCCTCTCTGATCTCATGGTAGATCAACTCTTGTACTACTCATATTATCAAGAATAATCAAGCAGGACATAGGGTTTTACCTCCATCAAGAGGGCCCGGACCTGGGTAAAACATCGTGTCCCCTGCCTCCTATTACCATCCGCCTTAGACGCACAGTTCGGGACCCCCTACCCGAGATCCGCCGGTTTTGACACCGACTACGAGCCACAGCCCGCGCAGTTAATACTTGCAGCGATGTTTTCGTTGTTGTTCATAGGAGAAAAATTAATATCTACGCTAAACATCGAAAAACTCTACAGTGCTCACACCTCAAAAACACAAATACTGCTCGAGCTGCTTGGTCCCAGCTGTTGGCCGCTTCTTGTGCAATTCTCTCGTTTATTGACTACTCCCTCAATTCAAAAATCTCACCAACCAAGGTAGATGATGAGTGGTGGAATATTTTTTGTAGTTTGCAAAAGCACCCAATTAATGCTCTTGTTTTCCTCAAAAAATTATGTTTACGAATGCATTAATTGCAATGCATGCATGCATAAAGTGCATGCATTGGTCAATTTTCTCTTAATAATTGCATGCAATGATTTAATGCACCTTGAAGTCTAAACATGTGATGGGGAACATCCAAATTGAGCCTTATAAAATGGAAAAACTAAAATTTTGAGATAAGCCCTATAAACCGGAAAGGAGGGAGTACTACATAGGTTGACAATGGTGTGGGACCGTGATGTCAGGAAACCAGGAGGAAGCAAAATAAATTATAGTTATATATATATAATAAGAAGGCACTTGCGTACGTGAGGCTATGGACCTGGTGGGTCCCAATTGTCATCCTCTCCAAGTAAAGTCATCTCCTCGCCCGCGCGCGCTTTCCGCCCAAAACAGTTAGCGCCGCCCTCCCCGCTTCCCGGTGCAGGCGATTGCTCCGCCTTCAAACGACACAAGTCCCGCCCGTCTGTCCATCTGCCGCCCACATTAATGATACACGGTTGCCGAGGTGACTACTCCGGCGCCACACGTCCGTCCCTCCGCCCGCCCACCATTGCTATATAAACTGCTGCGCCGGCCATAGCCGCAGTCATCCGCATCCGTTCCCTTTCCCCTGTCCACACCACTACTGCCCACCATGGCTTCCTTGCGCTCCAGCGCTCTTCGGGACGGGCAGACGACGGACCACAAGGAGATGGCAGCCATTGCTGCCGACCGGCTGGCCGGCAGGCAGCCGGAGGACGATGACGTCCCAATGGAGAACATGGTAGTCGACGATCCGGCGCCAACCCCCTCCTCCACGCCATCCTCGCCAGTGCATTGCACCATGACCATTGGCGATGCCCGTGCCCAATATATGTACAGGGTGAGGCAGATGCATGAGGAGCAGTTCCGGGAGGCGCAGGCCGACGCCGCCTACAACCACCATCTCCTTGAGGAGCACCTACAAATGGAGGAGCAGATCACCGTGGAGCGGGCGGAGCAGGAGGTGCTTCTTGACTCATACCGCTCCGCCCGCAAGGGCCGCCTCGAGGGCTGGCAGTACCGCATGCAGGTGGCGGACGCTGCGGCCGCCTACAAAGAGGCTAGCAAAGAGGGCGATGAAGCGGGCGAGGCGCTGTTTGGTGAGACCGAGGACGAGGCAGAGGACAATGCCGGCTCCGACGAGTCCCCGCTCCACTGGCGTCGACGAGGCCCTGCTCCGCTGGTGTTGACCATTGACAGCCGGTTAGCTTCTTGGCAGCGACGTGGAGTCGGAGAGCTGCACTGGAGAAGAACGCTGCTTCTACTTAACTGCTAGTGCAGTTGGCTGACTGACATGTGGGCCCAACATGCCACATGTCAGTTACGCAACTGCACCTGCAGTTAAGTCACTGAAGCTGCTGTTCGACTCAGCGGGACACAGGTGGGTAGCTTCGGTTAATTAATTATACCTCCAGCGCACCCCTTTTTAGTTGAAGAATGTATGAAATGTAATGAAATCCGGCATGTTTATATGAAATCCGACCGTGTATGAATGAATTTATTTCGATTAGTTCGAATTCCTGTATCACTGGCATTGGATGAACATGCAAAACAATACGTACTAGCATTATTCCCAGGGTGATCACCTCGTTTGCAGCAGTTTCACATGTACTCCCTCTGGTCCTTTCTACTCTGCATACAAGTTTTGTCTGCAGTCAAAGTATCTCTACTTTGACCAATCTTATACAAAAAAGTATGCACTTTCACAATGTGCGTAGTAAAAAGGAACAGAAGGAGTACAAAGAGTTTGAGCAGCTTTTTAGCATTTCTGTACATTGCAATCAAACACACAGGCCTGCAATTCATAGAGAACATTCAAAACAATCGATTATTATGCATCTCAGCGACTCACATGTCAGAGGCAATATTTACTTCACAACTAAAGAATAAAGAAAAAATTGATCGATGCTGCTCACATTAAAGGGTGTCCCATTCGAAAATATCAAACGCATGTCTTGCTAAAATCAATGAGCAAAATTTGACAAGGTTGTCCCATTCCAAAATATCAAATGCTTACGATTGTGGAATGGGCAGGGTTTGCCATCAGTTCAGACATTGACATGACACCTCGTGCTAAATAAACCAGCTGTTCTTTTTGTGCAGTACCACCAAAATCAACCAAATTCGCGTGTAGCTTGCATGATTTCGCCCTTATATGTTGCAACGCCTTGAACTTATCGGCATCACCTTTCTTGTGGTGGAAATGAATGATTCGATGTATTCATGAACATTTTGTGCAGTTCCCACTGAAATCAAGCTGAGCACCCCTGTTTGCACAAATACAAAAAAGTGATTAGTATAAAGCAAACTGTACTATGAATTGACAGTTTCAACAGGCACATACATGGTCCATGTAGAGCACACTTTTAGAAAAATGGAACTCACTAGAAAGAATCCTTGAACAACATTGTACTCGTGCATCACAGCAAAAAGATGGAGATTTGTCAGTCCTTCTGAGCTAAAGTTAGTTTGGTCTTGTGGGGAGTAATGTATCCATCCTTCAACTACTCCTTCTGATGAGATGATAGACATGGCTTCTTCATCCTGGCATAATCAGAACTAGTCACTTCACGTACTCCATATTATTCTTCAGAGGAAGATGATCTTGTTGTGCAAATACAAGAGGACTACTAAATGCTAGCATCCCTGTTTGCTCGAAAAAAAGGAAAGGAAATATTTAAAACAGCACAGATGAAGCACTTCTCAAGGACAATACCACTTTTTCATGACAGTATCTAAACAGTAGCACAACACCAATAGAGATGACAAAGCTCAATCATATGGATGAAATCAGTGGGCGAGTACGAACCTTTGTCAGGAGGCTTATTGTGTAGAGCATACAGATGAAGCACTTCTCCGGAAGCATCTATTGCAATCTATAGTGGCGGCCATGCTTACTATATACTCCTCGATTAGTTTAATGTTTCCAACATCTTCTTGTGCAGTTCCACTAAAATATATGGTATCTTCAAAGAAGATCCCTGTTTGCACAAGTTGAGATAATTACATATTGCATTAAGAGTGGCATCAAATCAGTTGCAAAACAATTTCTCGTTCCAGCCACAGCAATAAATTAAGATGCAAAACTATATCATACTTGTGTCATCACAGTTCCAGTGCTTCATTACAGCACCGGGAGTTTATTTTTGTTTTTCTTCCGCTTGTTCTTCCCCTTCATCACTTGGTTCAATAACAGATAAGCTTCGCTTTCAATGTAAGATTTGGCATGTCAATTAGGGAGCACAAGTATAGTACTAAACTTAATTTTCTGATGAAAGTGGCAAAATACAGGCCAGCAGTTGTGAAATATCCTTATCTTACCTCAATGGGATATTACGGTGCACATCCAGATTGGAAGTCTTGTCTCCATTTGTGCAGTTCACTAAAATCAAGCAACATTATCGTACAAGTAGCACAACATATGAAAGCACACTACAGAATCATGTGAAAGAAGGCTAGTACTGACCTCTCATGATGTGGAATTCAAACAACTCACAAGAAGAAGATTTGAACCAAATTCACCTTAATAGATAGGAAGTAAGATCTCCTCTTGTGCAGTTCCACTAAGATCAAGCAATCAAGCAACATTGTCGGTGTGACATTTTGGTTGAACTACACAAAACAGTCTTAAAACAAAAGTGTTTTGTGCAGTGCAAGAAAAGGTCACAATGGCAACGAGGTGAAGTAGATAACCCTATTTACACAAAGGTGCAAAGGAAACAATTAGTGGTCAATAACGGTGGATGACACAGAAGCCAACAAAAAGAAGCATCTACCTTATCTAAATGGGAAAGAAAGCAAGACAGTAGCATTTCTCAAACGGTGGCATTGATTAATATTAACATAGAGATTATATTAACAATAAAATTCGTTAAACATGTAATTTGCTTTTAACTGTGGCATTACATCAATTTTCCAGCGGCATTATTAGAGGGTGTTTGTTTACAGGGACATTTTGGTGTAGGGACTAAAAAACTCCGTGTCAGTCCCATCTAAACCAAACAGGAGGGACTTTTTGGGACCAAAAGTGGGCATTTGGGACTAAAGAAAGAAGACCTTGAGGGAGTCTTTTTGGGACTTTTTCCAACAGTTTCCCCTGCCACGCATCGCACCTTGTCTCTATTAGTTCATTACTAGGGGTAACATGGTCTTTTAGCATGTCATTTAATAACCTCTAGTCCATGTTTAGTCCCTGGAACCAAGCAGGTAGGGACTAGGGAGTTTTTAACCAAACATGGCCTTAGATTAACAACAGCTAATGAGTTGCACGGGACAGTGGACGCACCAGCACCATGTGCATCTACCGATGTACTGTGGTCATGCATAGTCTGTTGCAACAAAGAACAAACAACCAAGGAGCATATGTGTTGGTCCAAGTTTTGTTATCTTTAGACACCTTTCCCTATGTGAGCGCAGCAAATCTAGTCCTGCTCAAACTCTACAGCCTTGTCCCTTCCTTTCCTTTTTGAACTAGTACTTTCGCCCCTTCCTTTCCTCTTTTAACCATGTCCTAGATTTATGTGATACAACTTTCCCCACTACTTTCCCCCATTCCTTTCCTCTTTGAACCACGTCCGAGATTCATGCTATACAACTTTCCCCCTTCATTTCCTCTTTGAACCACGTCCTAGATTCATGCTATATACAACTTTTCCCACTACTTTCCCGCACTCCTTTCCTCTTTGAACCACGTCCTAGATTCATGGTATACATGCAGCTAGAGCAATGCATGTGGATTAAGTAATTATACCTTAAGGTTCTTGGGGCGTGGTTCAGTGGGCGACAGGACGGCGGCAAAGAAGAAGGGGTCGGAGGCCCTCCCGCGCCACCGCTGGGTGGAAAGTGAACAGCTGCACCGGTAGTCCCTCACTGACGACGACAGCGTTAAGCCTCCTTCCCTTCCCGGCGGACGGATCCTGCCGGCTCTTTGAGCAGCAGTGAGGGGAGAGATAGGCGTGTGAAGAGAGCAACTACAAGCGCTGAGGCTCCAGCATGTATATATATATACTGGAGAGAGAAAGTGTGAAGCATGCAAACCCTAGAAAACATTTTGACCAGTCAAAGAATCCTCCCGTTACACAACCCTCCCGTTATGTTCAACGAGAGGGAAATAACCTTTTATACATTCCTGCATTCGTGTGACAAGCATGTCATGTTTTTTTGTGTGTGTGGGAGTCAATGGGATTTCAATCATAATCGTGTCATGTGGCTTTGGTGGTAAGACTATCCATAATGGTGCAAAAATAATGCAGGCTTAGTCACCTTACCTCTCTCCACATAGTACGTTGGGTCCCACTAGTCAGAGGGTGAAACAAACAAATTAATAAGAAAAGTTAAAAGTGCCAGCGGTGTATCTTACCTCACACATCTCGCTACTACTCGGGAACACCGTCCAATTGATCCCTCTGTTTGCTCGCGTACTATTTTAAGTGAATCCTTATTATAACATGCACACAAATTTTGGGCACTTGTACTCAACTTAAGTCAGTGTGCCACCGTATCTCGTATACTTACTACTCCCTCCGTCTAGGTGTAATAAGTCACGTTAGAAGGTGCAACGGGACCAAGGTGCGTGCGTGTGTGTGTGTGTGTGTGTGTGTGTGTGTGTGTTTGACAGCATGTGTGTGTTAGAGAGAGCGATAGATCGAGCTACTCCTACAGAGATATGTTGTGTAGTGAATGATTTTAGCCACGAGAGTCGGTGCATCCTCTCGTTTCCGGGCGTGTCCGGTAGGGACATGCGGACAGCTGCCACGCCCGCTCCTGACCAACCTGGCCCACCCAAAGCCCCTCCATCGCCCACGCGTGCTTCCCGCCCGAAATGGTCAGCGGCGCTCCAAAGAATCGGTGCCGCATTCATGCCCGGGCAGAGCGGACGCGACCTCTCACTGGCGCAAGAGTGATGGTTGCTTCGTCCGTCCAACTTACTGTTGGGTCTATGTGATTTGACGGCTCATTGGTCTTTATTACTGAGGTGGTAGGACTGCTGGATGTCCCACGCTTTTGGTGAAAGGAGGTACTACTACTAGATTACAATTTTCTCCATTCTTACAACGGAGGCGTGCAAGAGCAGTGAAAACACGCAGGCTCAGTGATTACATGGCCCACCTCACACTATCACTGTGCGACACCTAACTCTTTACATAGTACTCCCTCCGTTCCTAAATATCACTAGATGAGTCCCCGCGCGTTGCCGCGGAACAACAGTATATCTCTCTGCGCAAAATTATTGATTTCATAGAACTAAAAAAACTCTATAACTGCATGACAAATGTGGTAGCCAAACTAAATAAAGTCCCATCATCATTTAGATCATCCCACGTAAGGAAAAAAGATCAGCCAACTCCTACTGCATAATGGGATTATATTTTTCTTTTTGACATGTTAATGGGACTTAAAATCTCACTTACATGCATGCTATCGGTGCATGCTTGCATACATGTTGATGTGATTTAAAACCCACTCACATGCATGTGCCACGGTATTTCTGCATGCTTGCATGTGGCTTAGTGCGGAGCCTCTCAACGTCTAGATCAGACGGCTATTATGGACGGATTTACTTCATCTAACGGCTACATCAATTTTGATGATGTGGCTCAAGGAGAGGATAGAGAATTCCTAGTAGTGGGGGCTAGCTATTACTAGTAGATAAGTCTTTGTAGAGATTCCACTACATACGGAACAAAATGAATGAATCTACACTTAAAATGCATCTATATACATCCGCATGTGGTTCATGGTGAAATCTCTACAAAGACTTATATTTAGGAACGGGGGAGACGGCGTACTAAGCAAGCTTCTCCTCGTTCTGCGAGTTGACGGGACACATCAAAAGTACTCCAGTGTATAGAGCCTTGCCTCTAAGGTAGGCCCCACATGGTTTGCCTCTTTTTTTAACATAACACGTCAAGTCGCAATTTGTTTGTTCACCCGTGGTAGACGATCCTCCCTCCACCAAGTGGACAACCAGTACACGTGCCAAATTACCACGTGGGCTGCCTTTTTCGTACAGAAATGAGCTCCACAGTGTACCCGCGCGGGTGTGGTTGGGAAAGAGACGGGAGTACGTGCGCCGTGCATGCACCTCTTCTCTTCGTGCACGTCCCCCACCTACGTGGGTGTGTGTGAGAGATACAAACCGCGTTCGTGAGTGTTTTTTGTTTTGGGGTGGGGTGGGGTGGGGGTTGATTTCGTGAATTATTTGTGGGAATATGTGTCGATGACATCTCAAACAAAATTTTGCATGCAATGTGTGTGAAATGGAGGCCTATCCATATCATACATAGAGGGTCGGGCAATCCACGAGAAGAGAGGGAGGGGTCATAGCTATCGATAGAGTCGAAGAGAGGATCAAGTGGGTGGGTGCGAGATCGATGAAGAGAGCCATCGAAATTGTGTGTGTGTGCAAGTCAAAGATATAGGGCGACTGGCCTACCGAACGTTAGAGGGCACATGTCAAGTTTGTGTGTGGCAGGGAGACATGACTAGAGCGCTCGATGTATCAGTGTGTGTGGGGGGGAGGGGGTGGGGGGAGGGGTAGGCAGAGGCCTAACTATATAGGTAGAACGACTCGTATATGTGTTGAGAAGGAGAGACCCAGCTATGTCTTGAGGGAGATCGGTCGACATCCATACATAACTGAAGGACGGGAAATATGATGGGACAGAGAGAGAGAGAGAGAGAGAGGAGAGGAGAGGGAGGGAGAGGGGTAGAGTGCTGGATGGGTGATGGAGTTGCTTCTCGAAGATGGTGGGAGAGGCCTACTAGACAAACTGAGGGTGGAACTGCAATGTTATCAATAAGAGTGGGGATGTGTTTCTGTGTGTGCTTGTGCGTGATAGATCTGTCGGGACGCATCCATGGATGATGAAGGGGAACCATGTGTTTGGTAAGCAAACCTAACTAGATCGGTAGATCAATTGTTGTTTGTCGGAGGAAGGGAGAGACACAACTAATGAGGTAGATCGATTGACGTGTGGGTAAAAACGAGTTATAAGGACCTAGCTAGCTATATGTATAGCGAGAGATCGGTCGGTGTACGTCCATTTGTTAGAGGCAAATAAGGCCCAGCGAGACGGATAGACAGAGAGAATGGAGCTAGGAGGTGGTGCGAGAGGCCCAACTACTAGCTAGATACGGGGAGGAGTGTGCGGTTGTGAGATCGATGAAAAGAGGGGCGAGAGTTTACACGTGTGTCTGACCGTATGAGAGACACGAGGCAAGGACACATAAAGGAGGAGATTGAAGGTGTGTGTGTATGTTGTAGGCAGGCATCGCTGGAGAGGTTTATCGATCGGTGTGTGTCGGAAAGGAGTTGTGGAGACTCTGGGAGAACGACCTAAAGAAAAAAATGAATGTGCCCGGTGTATAGAATGCCGAGGGAGGGGGAGGGCGAGGAGGGCGTGTGCATGCACGAGAGAAAGTTAGTGGTAGCTACAAAGGTTAGAGGATTGTGTGGGTGTAAGAGACTAACAAAGATCATAATTTGATATGAAAGCGGATTCATATATTTGAATAGGAGATCATAGTGTTTTAAACATTGCATGCATGAATATAGCGGTGATACACGTGCTGTGCACATGTTATACCATAATGTGATAATGCATGGCGTTTGCAACTCACAGCTAAATGCCGAACAATCTAAACCATACTATACATCAAACAATCTCACATTTTATTTGAATTTGTGATAATGTGTGGCGTTTGCAGCTTACAACTAAATATCGAACAATCTAAACAATACTATATATCGAACATTCTCACATTTTATTTGAATTTGTGGTAATGTGTGGTGTTTGCAACTCACATCTAAATACTTGTAGGCGTAGGGGGCGGGGCACCATACATAATGTGATAAACACATTATACATATGAGACATGGTTTAGATTATGAAGATCTAGCTAGAGCTAGAAATGTAATGTGACTTGAAATCAAAATAAAGTGGATTCAAAAAATCTAGTTCGAGTTCATATAGTACACATAGTTCATATGTAACTCGAGACTAATCATGTGGTGTGCTGTGAAGATAATACACAAACGATGGTTTAACTTGACAATAATGATGATTGTAGATCTTATTAAAACAGAGAAACGAATTCAAATGCTTTGACTTCACAACAATCATTACTGTAGATCTTATTCAAATAGAGAAACGAATTCAAATTTAGTTCATATTGAAGCGGTAGTATATACGTTTGGAATGCACTAAAACGTTCATTTGAGTAGTAGGTTGCATGCATTATACACGTAGCGAAATATTTTAATTGAACATAACATGAATTCAAAGTTTTGAATGACATTTGTAGTGCGCATTGATTTGGTACAGTACACGTTAGGCTTGTCCGGAAATTTCAACCCGCGCCTTGTTAGCCCGAAATATTTAAGATATATCTTTGTCTCGTTGTGCTCCGACAACTCCCTCCATCTCAACCCGCGCCTTGCTATTCCGAAATTACAACGCGCGCGAAAACTCCCACCTCCTGTGAAATCCCGACACGCGAAATGCCCGTGGTACCCCTGAACCGAAAGAACCGCCTCAAATCGGTGGGGTACTTTCGTAACTTACCCCACATTTCTGACAAGCGCGTCTCTAAGCCATGGTTCCCCACTGCCATCCCATCCACCCACCCATTCGTACACCGAGGCCGCGAAAACCCGCGACGAAACCCCACACCCTGCTCCGTCCGCCACCCAGCCGGAGCCTCTTCCCCGACGACGTCGTCCACAGCAACACCTCGACGTCCCTCATCCACTGTACCGGATGAGGATTCGTCCTCGATCTCATTGTTCCACTGGTTCAGCCACCCTGTCCTCCACCTCTAAGGAGCTGCCCCGACATTCCCCTCGTCTTTCGCGCCACCTCCATTCCCACACTGCTATCTTCACCTGCACCACCAGAAGAGCATCATCATCACCGTTTCCTCGGATGAAGCTACGGCCTAATCGGCACCACCAAAGAGGTTGTACACTAATCGCCGCATTTTCTTCTTGATTCAATCTCACGGTGCTGCCGGCGCTCGGTCCCGAGCCGACACGGCGTGGCTCCATCCACGGCGGCGTCGCAGGCCACTTCCTCCACAGCGTAGCTCCCTCGACGGCGACGTCCACATCAGTAGGAGCTGCTGTTGCTTTAGCTCTCGCTCGCCCTGCTGCACTGCTCTTGCTCTCGGTCCCCTGCCTGGTCTCTTCTTGCTTGCGCTACTACTCTCGCTCTTGCTCTTGCTTGTGATGCTGCTCCGATTTAGCTACACTTCAGTCGACTGAATCGACTTTTGGGTCAGTCGATTTTCAGGGGGTGGGGGGCTCGCCGGGGTGAAGGAAGAACCAGCCATAGCAGGGAGGGGGGCTCGCCGGAGAGGTACCCCACTATCTATCTTAGGGTTCAGGATGGGGGCGGTGGTCGCCGGTGGTGGCGGGCGGTGGCATGGGGATCGCTGGAGAAAAAGCTCGGCACGGGGGGGGGGGGGGGCTAGATGGATGGCCGGGGTGGCGGCGGACCGGCGGTGGGGAGTGTTTTCGGGGCGGGAAGGGCGGCGCACCGCCCGCCGCGGGCGGTGGGGGGCTGCTGTTTGGCCGGTGGTGGCTGGTGGATCAGGGGGGTGGAGGTTGAAGATGAACCGCAGGCCCTTGATTTCGTATCCAACGGCTACAAAATCGACTGACCAGGGATGAAAAAGTCAGTCGACCGACGTGTAGCCTCACCTTGCTGGTGTGTTCAGTTTTGACTGCAAAATTCAGTTTCAACAACAAAATTCAGTTTCGACAGTTAAGTTCAGTTTCGACAGTTAAGTTCAGTTTCGACAGTTAAGTTCAGAGATGAGCGGCTGATGTATTTTACATCTAGCACTTTGTGGTTATGTATTTTACGTCATGTATTGGAGATGCTATTAGAATTCCACTCAGGTTAACGTTGTTCGTTGTCTCTCTTGTCCTGCTTCAGCCTCGGCGTCGTACAACTCACTGGAGCTGCTCCAACGACGAAACCCTCCATCACAGCGGAGCAGTACCTCGGGCTCCATCTCCAGACGCCTAAGATCTTCTTCCCCTCCTCCGACAGCAAAGTCAGCCGGAGCATCCTCACCGGCCAACCCAATCACGCTGAGATCGACATGGCTTCGCCAAAGAGGTTGTACACTTGTTGCATCTCTTTTTTACTCTACATGTTATATATATTGTCCACTGAGCACACGGATTTGTTCCTTTAGTGTCTCCTTGAAAGAAAAAACGTAGGAATTTTAATTTTCACTTGTCCTCCTTTTCAAATTCCTATTCATGAAGCACAAGACTAAGAGATAGTAGCATAATAGCATTATAACCGTACATTTTCTTGTGGTTTGACTTAATCTCACCATGCTTCTTTGCATCCTGTGATCTTCCAATTGTTGTGAATCAAACACCCAGATTGGCAGAAATCCTGTGTTTTTAAATTCTCTGTTTTGCACGTGCATTCCTATCCTATTCCTGTCTATTTCCTATCCCTGCATTGTTGGAATCCTCCAATTCAAACGAGCCCTTACAGAATTACTTCTCTTACAGATAGTTGTCAAAGAAAACCTTGCGTGGTTTGTCCCGCTCCTGCTGCGCCGTCGTCCACCCCAGCTCAGCTGCTCCAACGACAGAAGGGTCCAGCACAGCAGGGATCCGGCCTCCAGACTGTCTTTCGCCGCCTCAGATCTTCTTCCCCGCCGCTGGCAGCCATGAAAACTGCATTACCATCATCAACCGAGCAGATGACCTCGAGGACTACACGGGTCCGCAAGAGAGGTCGCACTCTTTCGTGTCTGCTTACGTTATGCATCGCTTAATATTACATGCTACTTTATCGTCCTGTTCACCGATTAGACTCTGAGTCAGCTCCAAACTAATGGTCAAACTTGAGTTTTTAAATGGTTGTGGGGTACATATCGGGGCCGCTATCAATAGTATCTATCTACTATCTGGTTAATCTCCGGTGTCTACTATGAGTTTCATGTTGGGTGGGAAACAAACAGTAAAGAAGCCATTATCTGTATTTTTTAACTGAAGCCATTATCTGCCTGCTATTATTGGTTTTGGGTCTATCCACAGGTTGCTACCATCACTCTGGATTTCTGCATGCACTCCTTACATAATCTCACTATGTTTTATTCCTATGCATGACAGTTATTGTAAACAATGGAACTGAACATGTAGAGCAAAAGAGACGAGCCTTGCGTGGCAATAAAATTTCATGCAGACGTCGCTCCATGGTAGGCGCAAAGGCAGCCCCCCTCCACGCATTTCGGATTGTAATCGAGAGGAAGATATCTGTTCTGAGGGGGATTCAGAAGGAGAAGACAACTCCTATTTACCCCCTGAGGTCTTCGCTCTAACTTGGCATGCTGATGTTGGTTATATCATGCATATGGTGTCTTGCATTGCTTACTTTATACATCAAATATGTCATCTGCTTAGTTTAGACATCCTTTGTGCGAATGCCATCTGTTTAGTTTATTCATCGTTTATGTGAATTATGCAACGCCATCTTGTTTAGCCAGGCATCATATATGTGAATTTTGCAATGCCATCCTGCTTAGCCAGTCATCTTATATGTAAATTATATCAAGCCATCCTTTTTTTCGTTACATATTACATTTGTCAACAATGTTAGTACATTCAACTGCTCTTCGTGTGCATCAGCCATTTGACACGGTGATGGCAAATTCTGGAGTGAAAACAAGGTCTTCAGAGCAGACTATGCTATCTGACGAAGCGCATATCTCGCTGGTTATGGATAGCTCCTCAGAGGAGGATTCAGAGACAGATGACCAGTCCTATTCCCCCCCCCCCGAGGTGTATGCTCTAACTTGGCAGGGTTATGTTGCTCATATCGTGCGTATGGTGTCTCGCATTGCTATGTCATTTGATTAGTTTAGACATGCTTTGTGTGAATGCCACCTGTTCAGTGTCTAATTACCATATATGTGAATTATGCATTGCCATCTTGTTGCAAGACATTATATATGTGAATTATACAATGCTATCTTGTTGCAAAGGCATTATATATGTGAATTATGCAATGCCATGCTGTTTAGCCAATCATCATGTATGTGAATTATATCATGCTATCATTTTTTTGTATTACGTGTTCCATTTGTCGACAACGTTTGTATATTCAACTACTCTTCCTGTGCATCAGCCATTTGAAGCGGTGATGGAAGTATCTGGAGTGAAAACAAGGTATTCAGAGCAGACAATGCTACCTGCTGAAGCAGACATCTTGCTGGTTACAGAGAGCTCCTCAGAGGAGGATTCAGAGACTGATGACCAGTCCTATTTCCCCCTGAGGTCTATGCTCAAACTTGGCAGGGTTATATTACCCATGTCATGCATGTTGTCTTGCATTGCTTAGTTTTTACATCATATATGGATTGCCATCTGCTTACTTGCTTACTATATAAATCATATATTTGAATTATATCATGCCATCATGTTTACATAGTACATACACATCATCTATCTGAATTATGGCATGGCAACCCATTTAATAAAGACATCATATAGTTATATCATCTCATCCTGTTTAGTGTTTACAGTCATCATATTTTGAATTATGGCATTCTATCCGTGAATGTATGTGAATTATGGCATGCCAACCTATTTAATAAACACATTATATAGTTATGTCATGTCATCCTGTTTACATAGTCTCATATTTTGAACTATGTCTTTCCATCTTTTTTAGTTAGCCATCATAATGTGAAATTGTGTCATGCTATCCTGTTTAGTTAGCCATCATATATGTGAAATTGTGTCATGCTATCCTGTTTGGTTAGACAACATAAATATGAATTATTTCATGCCCTCTTTTATTCCCCACTATCCATTGCACCTGTCTATCATACAATGTCTATACTTTCAATTACTTTTCTTGTTTATCAGCCATTTGAATTGGAGAGCGTGATGGCAGTATCTAAGGGAGTAACAACACGGTCTTCAGAAAAGATAGTGCTACCAGTTGATGCAGATAGAACCACGGTTGTACTTGCCCAAGGACCAGATCCACCACACATAACCCAGACTCTCGCAGATTGTACCCCTACCCAGTTGGACAGAGAACCAGCTACACCCCTTCTAACCCCAACCCCGGCAGATAGTAACCCAGTTCCAGTTGACACATCACCGTCTCCACCACAGAGCACCCAAACACGAGCAGTTAGTAAGGGAACTGCAGTGCCCAAAGCACGAGGACCACCACTCCGAATCCCAACTCAACGCTTAAAGGAGAAGAAGATTTGTTCTCAGGTCAGGTTCTGTAGCTATGGTTCATACTCCTTTGCTCTTGCATTACTGTATTTACTCATACCAACTATTTTCAAATTTGAAGGATGGAATTGAAACTCCAATGGCGCAACAGGTATGTTTTAAACCTGTTTCTTTAACTGGTTTGCTGTTGTAACCTGCTCTATGTTGATTTCAGTTTCAATTGAATAAACAGTTATGTTCTCATGTCATGCACATTACAAGTGTTGTTATTGCTCTATAGTTACCCACACTTATATTCTGTCTATTCTGCTTTGTCTTGAACAAATATTATTTGAACTGTGTCTCTATCTTGATTTGGCAACAAAAACTAGAATGATATAGACCATAAAGTGACCATGGTACATAGATATATGTTTGTTTCATGCTGTTATCCTGTCCACTTTACTACTGAACTCATTTACCAAAATGAGTTTCATATACAACATGGTAAACATGTGATGTGTCTGCTTGTTTCTCTTTTAGAATGCGGACAAAATATTGGAGAACAGTACCGCGTTATCCAATGGTAAAGGAAGTAATGCAGATAAGGTTCAAGATAGTGAGACATCCCTGTTGGTCTCCAAGAAAGCTGATAAAAACTATCTTGACGACAGTGAGGGAACCCAAAAGTCCTGTCTTGATGTAGTGTTCGAGTTACTGGCCACTACTGCTGGCACAAGCTCTTCGAACTCGCTGCCTGAATCAGTTCGTCTTCTTGAGTCTCAACTTCAAGTTGAAAGACATCGATCAGATGTGCTGCGACAGGAAGCTGAAGGACTGAGGAAGTCCCTGCAGAATTCAGATGCATATTTTCTGGTGCAACAGCAAGCGCTGGAGGATTTAAGCGCCAAACAAGAGAAAGTTAATAAGCTTGCTAAGCATCTTGCCAGCATTATGGGTACCCAGGATATTGTTTCTTGAGATCTTCTGAAGTGGTTTCAGTTCTGGATTTGTTTTGCTGCGGCGTTTATTTGCGCTGGTCGCCAACTTTGACAACCAGTGTATATGATATGCTGCTTTGTTCCCTATATTTGCACTGGTGGCGAACTTTGATGCCCAGTGGATGTAATATGTGTAATAGCCGTGATAGCCTAGCGTTAGTTGCTTGCTTATTTATTTCCTTGTTGTCTTGTTTATTTGTTTGCTTGTAGTCATTGCAGTTCTTTTTCCGCGGTTAGCTAGTGGCTGCAATAACCTATTTTTTAAAACTAGGCCACAATAACCATGGGCTAATATTTACTGTAGTGACACTGGGCCTCCTACTGGCCGTAGAAACAGTGGGCCTTCTACGGGCCGTAGAAACAATGGGCCTTCTACGGGCCGTAGAAACAATGGGCCTTCTGCGGGCCGTATCATCAATGGGCCTTATACGGGCCGTATGATCGATTGGCCAAACATGGGCCAAACAGACCGCATTATGGCCGTAAACGGGCTAGAGTTGGAATCGTCCGTTCATGGGCCGACCATAACGGGCCATCGTTAATAGGCCGTATTTGATGACGCTATGAAAACGGCCCAACGTATTAACGGACCACAAACGGGCCGACTGTAACCACGGGCTGAATTTGGCCCACAAGCAGAAAATGACAGTAACGGGCCGTAAGTAAACGAATGCTGGAAATGAGCCCAAGAATAAATGGGCTCTGAGAAGGCCGAAAGATAACATGGGCTGGAAACGGCCCAACGGAATAACGGGCCGTTAATGGGTATAAAGTGATACACTGTTCATTACGGGCCAGTTTCACCACGGGCCGTTAATGGGTGTAAAGTGATACACTGTTCATTACGGGCCAGTTTCACCACGGGCCGTTAATAGGCCAAGAGTTACATAGGGCCTCATATGGGCCGAAAGACGTCATGGGCCATACATGGGCCAGAAGTGAAAACGGGCTGGAATCATATTGGATGGCCCAGATGACGCTACTGGGCCTAATTCGGATAGGGCGTAACGGGCCTTGGGTTAGCGGGCTGTAAATGGGCTATATGCGAACAGGCCGTTAACAGGCTTTACATGGGCCGGCCCGCCACCTTTTGACCAAGTCAAACGGGCCGGCCTTATCACAGGAATGGGCCTCTGTTGGGCCGTGCCACGTGTCGACGTATCATAGGCGCCTTCTGTCCAATGAGTGGATGACATCTGTCCCAACGATGAGCCGACACGTGTTTCCTCCAGCCAATGATGATTTTACACGTGGAAAATCCCCATTGGTCGGGGCTGTTAACGGGTTATCGGATCCAAAACCCGACCCGATAGCTTAATGGCGTTCTGTTACGGTGGATGCCACGTGTCGGTCACCCTTGACGAAAGCACTTCTGTGAGGCGCGATTTATCGTCATGGAAATGGACACTTCCGTGATGATAATTTTGGTAATGTCATGGAACACTTCTACGACAGCACAGGTATGACTATCTTGATTCTGTCATAAATTTGTCATGGATGTACATGCATGACAAAAAACGCGACCTACTGTGACAAACATGTATCATCACGGAAGTGTATTTTTTTTGTAGTGTACCTGCACAAATAATCAAACAACTTTCACCCAACGCAATAAAGGGGTTGTCAATCCCTTCACCGTTACATGCAAAAGTGAGATCTGATGGAGATAAATAAACGGTAAAGTAAATATTTTTGGTATTTTTTATTTATAGATCAAAAAGTAAAAGATTGCAAAAATAGTAGAACGGAAACTTGTATGATGGAAAATAGACTCGAGGGCCATATGTTTCACTAGAGGCTTCTCTCATGATAGCAAATAATACGGTGGGTGAACAAATTATGGCCGAGCAATTGATAGAAAAGAGCAATTGATACGGCCCAGCAATAATAGTAGGCACCGTCCATTTTGTATCATGTTTTACTACTATTATTTATAATGCTTTTGGTCATCATTTCACTTTATAATACAATTCTAATGCTTTCTCTCTCTTAATTTGCAAGATCTACATGGAGAGAAAATTTACCGGCAGTTGGAAAAAAAATTGGACCTAAAAGAGCTATAGCAGAGATAGCTATTATATAGAGCTCCAAATGACCTGAAACTTCATGGAGATTTTTATTGAATATAAAAAATACTAGAGCAGAGAAATAGCAGAGGGTGGCTAACTACTACCCACAAGGCAATGGGGTGCGCCATACCCCGCTAGGCGCAGCCTAATGCCTTGTGGGGCCCACATCTGGCCTCTGGACCCCTACTTCTGCTATATGAAGCCATTTTCCCTAAAAAATTAGGAGGAAGACATTCGGGACGAAGTGACTCTGTCTTGAGGCAGAACCTCGGTAGGAGCACTTTTGCTCTCCGGCTGAGCTATTCCGCCAAGGATACTTCCCTTAGGAGGGGGAAATCGAAGTCATCGACATCACCAACGTTCCTCTCATCATGGGAGGACTAATATTCATCAACATATTCACCAACACCATATCATCTCAAACCCTAGTTCATCTCTTGTATTCAACCTTTGTCCCAAAACCTCATATTGGTACGTGTGGGTTGCTAGTAGTGTTGATTACATCTTGTAGTTAATGCTAGTTAGTTTATTTGGTGGAAGATTATATGTTCAGATCCTTAAGCATATTCAATAAAACTCTGATCTTGAACATGAATATGATTTGTGGATAGTTACTTTTGTTCTTGAGGACATGGTAGAAGCCTTGTGATAAGTAATCATGTGAAGTTGGTATTCGTTTGATATTTTGATGATATGTATGTTGTTCTTCCTTTAGTGGTGTCATGTGAACGTCGACTACATGACACTTCACCATACTTGGGCCTAAGGGAAGGCATTGGGGAGTAATAAGTAGATGATGCATTGTGAGAGTAGAAGAATCATAAACCCTAATTTATGTGTTATTCGTAAAGGGCTAATTTGGATCCATATGTTTCATGCTATGGTTAGATTAATCTCAATTCTTTCGTAGTTGCGGATGCTTGTGAGAGGGGGTAATCATAAGAGGGTTGCATGTTCAAGTAAGAACAGCACCCTAGCACCTATCCACCCACATATCAAATTATCAAAGTAGCAAACACGAATCAACTAAATATGATGGTCGTGACTAGACCAGAATTCCCATGTGTCATCGAGAATGCTTTGCTTGCTATAATGGAACTTTCTGGTTTGTGCTTTGCTATAAAAGGGATTGGGCCACCTTGTTGCACCTTTGTTACTATTGCTACTTGTTACTTCTTATGAATTATCTTGTTACAAAACTAATTGTTACCGCTACTTTCAGCACCTGCAGAGAATACATTGCTAAAAGCCGCTTATCATTTTCTTCTGCTCCTCGTTGGGTTCGACACTCTTACTTATCAAAAGGACTACGATTGATCCCCTATACTTTGGGTCATCAAGACTCTTTTTGGCGCCCTTGTTAGGAGTGAAGTGCCTTTGGTAAGGAAACATTTTTATTATGGACTGAAATTTACTGTCACTTGTTACTATGGAAAATAACACTTTGAGGGGCTTGTTTGGGGTAATTTCACCTCGATCGGAAATAATAAGAGTTTCCCCTCAACCTAATTAACCTACTGAAATTATTTACTATGAAATTCCCTCGGGTATGTTAGAGAAACTGCTAGCTAATCCTTATGCAGGAGATGAAACAATACATCCTGCTATGCACTTGATCTATATAGATGAAATTTGTGGATTGTTTAAGATTGCAGGTTTATTCGAGGATGGAGTTAAGAAGAAAGTATTACCTTTATCTTTCGGGGGAATTCATTGACATGGTATGGGCTATTGGACGGTACAGGTACATGGGACTAGAACTAGTTAAAGCTGGAATTTCACTAGAAGTTTTATCCTATGCATTTGGTTCATCATGATCAAAATTATATACATAATTTCTAGCCTCATGAAGAAGAAAGTATCAATCAAGCTTGGGGAAGGCTTGAATATATTATGCATGCATGCCCCAATCATGAGCTCTCAAGAGAGATAATTATACAGAACTTTTATGCTTGGCTTTCTCATAATGATCAATCAATGCTCAACACTTCTTCTACTGGTTCTTTTATGAAGAAAACTATTGAATTCAAATTAGATCTTCTAGAAATAATTAAACACAACTCTGAAGATTGGAAAGTCAAGAAAGGTAATGAGTCGGGTATAAATCTTGAGTTTGATTGTGTTAAATCTTTTATGGAAACATATACTTTTCATACGTTTAGAGCAAAATATGGACTTGACTATGAGATAGTAGCCACTTTTCATGAATCATTTGTTGCTCATGTTGAACTCCCTAAGGAGAAATGGTTTAAGTTTCATCCACCTATTGGATAAAATTGTGAGGAACCTGCTATAGCTAAAGAAGAAACACTCATTTATTATGTTGATCTAGTTGTGCCTCCTGCTTATATTGAGAAACCTGCTTTCCCTGTTATGATTAAGGAACAAGCTAAAGCTACAATTGTGGTCCATCAGAGTCATATTAGAACACCTAAACCCTCTGAACAAATTAAGATGGAACCTAATATTGCAATGGTCAAAGATCTCCTAGTCGATAATATTGACGGGCATGTTATTTATTTCTCTTGTGAGGCTGCTAGAATTGCTAAACCTGGTAGAAATGAACAAGATATGTTAGACAAGAATAAACTTGTAGTTGGCATGCATGTTGTTTTTGTTAAAATTGGAGATCATTCTAACCATGGTTTATGTGATATGGGTGCTAGTGTGAGTGCTATTTTGTTTTCTCTTTATCAAGAAGTTATGAATGACATTGCACCTATTTGAGATTGAGGATATTGATGTTACTATTAATCTTGCAAATAGAGATACCATTTCACCACTTGTGATTGTTAGAGATGTTGAAGTGTTGTGTGGTAAGATCGAATACCCTACTGATTTCTTAGTACTTGGTTCACAACCAGATAATTTTTGTCCCATTATATCCGCTAGACCTTTCTTGAATACTATTAATGTTGACATTGATTGTGTTAAAGCAAATGTTAGAGTCAAGTTTGGTGATGTATCTCATGAGTTTAATTTCTCCAAGTTTAGTAAACAACCACATGATAAATAATTATCTATTAAATATGAAATTATTGGTCTTGCTTCTATTGTTGCACCTCCTACTGATCCATTAGAACAGTGTTTGCTAGACCATGAAAATGATATTTATATGAATGAATGAAATGAAATAGATGAGATATTCTTTAAACAAACACCTATCCTTAAGAATAATTTGCCCGTTGAAACTCTTGGAGATCCTCTCCCACCTAAGAGTGACCCTATGTTTAAATTAAAGAAATTGCATGATACACTGAAATATACTTATCTTGATGAAAAGAAGACATATCATGTTATTATAAATGCTAAACTTTTAGAGCATGAAGAAAAGAGATTACTTTAAACTCCGAGGAAGCACCGTTCTGCAATTGGATATACTCTTGATGATCTTAAGGGCATTAGTCCCACTTTATGTCAACATAAGATTAATATGGAGCATGATGCTTGATACGTCTCCGTCGTATCTACTTTTCCTAATGCTTTTGCTCTTGTTTTGGACTCTAAGTTGCATGATTTGAATGAAACTAACTCGGACTGATGTTGTTTTTAGCAGAACTACCATGGCGTTCTTTTTGTGCAAAAATAAAAGTTCTCGGAATGGAACGAAACTTTTTGGAGAATTATTTTATAATAAAAGAAAAATACAGGAGCCAAGAACCACCGGAGGGGGGGCCCTGGTTGGGCACAAGACACCAGGGCGCCCCCCCTGGCGCGCCCTGGTGGGTTGTGACCACATAGTGGCCCCCGCAGACCCTAATTCTGACGCTACAAAATCATATTTTTGGAGAAAAACCAGGGAGGAAGTTTCATCGTGTTTCACGATATGGAGCCGCCATCACCTCATGTTCTTAATCGGGAGGCCAGATCTGAAGTCCATTCGGGCTCGGAGAGGAGGATCTTCGATCTTCGTCAGCACCAACCCTCCTTCATCACCAATTCCATCATGCTCCCCACCGGGAGTGAGTAATTTCTTCGTAGGCTTGCTGGTCGGTGACGAGTTGGATGAGATTCATCATGTAATCGAGTTAGTTTTGTTAAGGCTTGATCCCTAGTATCCACTATGTTCTGAGACTGATGTTGTTATGACCTTGCCATGCTTAATGCTTGTCACTTTGGGCCCAGGTGCCATGATTCCAAATATGAATTGTTTGTGTTTTCACCATTATATCTATGTTCTAGATTCAATCTTGCAAGTCATATTCACCTATTACTTGTTATGATCCATAAACCCCTAGTGTGATAGTAATTGGGATACTTTCTGGTGATGACCGTCGTTTGAGGAGTTCATGTATTCACTATGTGTTAATGCTTTGGTCCGCTTCTCTATTAAAAGGAGGCCTTAATATCCCTCCTTATGGACCCCGCTGCTACGGAAGGGTAGGACAAATGATGTCATACAAGTTCTTTCCATAAGCACGTATGACTATTTACAAAATACATGATTACATTATATTTATGAACTAGAGCTAGTTTTGTATCGCCCTAGGTTATGACTGTTATATGATGAATATCATCAAACGAATCTACCGATCCAATTCCTATGAATTTTCCACATATTGTTCTTGCTAAGTTACTACTACTACTGTTATTGTTACACTTGCTACAAAACTATTGCTATCATTGTTACCATTAGTACTGTTGTTACCACTGCTACCAAAACTATCATATTACTGTGCTACTGATCACTTTGCTACAGATATTTAAATCTCCAGGTGTGGTTGAACTGAAAACTCAGCTGCTAATACTTACAAATATTCTTTGGCCCCCCTTGTGTCGAATCTATAAATTTGGGTTGAATACTCTACCCTTGAAAGTTGTTGCGATCCCCTATACTTGTGGGTTATCACGACCTTTTTCTGGCACCGTTGATGGGGACCATAGCTATATTTGTTGAGTCACTTGGGATTTATCTTTATCACTATGAAGAATCTGAAGGATACCAAGACTAAGATTTTTCCCTCTAAGACGAGAGGAGGTATGGAACTGCCATCTAGCTCTACACTTGATTCATCTTCTATTTTGAGTAAACTTGCAACACCACCACATCTTATATTTACTAATCGGAGGCACCATACGAGTCTTTACGTTAATCCACATTAGTTAATATAGCCTTTGGATTAAAAATTTAATGCTCAAGATATTTTAGAAGATCCTATAAAAAATTTAATAGAAAAAGTAGAACGTACATCAGAAGGATGAAACCATCACGTACATATTAGAGTCCTAAATAATCACGTTAAGCTTCCCACATGCCTTCCTTTGTGATGGAAAAAAACCTACATCAATGAGTCCTGAACGCCTATGTTTCCAACAAAAAAACAGTTTCAACCTATACATATTCCATGTACTCACGATTCAGTTTCAACCTGTCACTACTAGGGAAAAGCTTATACATAGACGCTTACTAGTGCTATTAATCCTGATATGTCGCAAGTTATTGATGATGCTACTTCTGATATGGATAATGCTTATGATGATGCTAGTACCTTGCTTGACGATAATGTGCCACTAGGTGAATTTCTTGATGAACAACTTGCTAGAGCTAAAGATATTGAGAATGTTGAAATTGATGAAATTATTGAAACTGATGAAGTACTTGTGTCACGGGATATCTGCAGCCACCTATGGGACCGGGAGGCCCCTTGCTGGTTCGGCAGGGGGACATCGCATTGCACAAAGAGCAGACCAGCGTACGGCAGCACGACAGAGAGCACACAAGCAATATTCCCAGGTTCGGGCCGCCGCGAGGCATAAAACTCTACTCTTGCTTTCGTGGATTGATGGTGGAACGGAGGTGGCAGCATAGTACACTTGCCCGGCAGGGGTTGCCTTAAGGCAATAGCGACTATGCACGTATGGGGGTGTGGGTTCATCAACTTTCCAACCCTTTCTACGATTGCCATTGTCGGCGTTCTGGGAACGGGGGTCCTCAGACTTGCCTGCCTGCGGCCTGCGGCGTGGCTCAAAGGGGGGCCCAACACGGCCCATCTTCATCGACACAGACCCAAGACCCTCGCGAGGGGCCAAGCCTCGCGGGGCGGACGACATGGAGCTTCCTCAGGCATGGCCTCACCAGGCTGGCTCGCGAGGAGGCGGAGAGATCAAGGCGGGGCACCTCATGAGGTGCCCGTGACGCAAGCCATGACGACCAAGGGCGCCAGGCGGGCGCCAGCCCGCGCAGTGTCCTCGTTTCCCCTTTGGTGCAAAGGGGGCAAGCGCAGCCGCGGAGTACCAAGGCATCAGGCAAAGGTTGCCGTTTCGGTGCAACAAGACCAAGACTAGGAGGACCGCAAGACAGAGGTCATCGTGGCGCCCAAGACGGCGTCACCACCAGAGCTTTGTGTAGGCGAGGACCAACTTTAGTCAGGATAAGTGTACTAGATGTTCCCCTTCAAAATGGCCAATTGTTGGCGCCCTTCCCGCTCAATATTTGGGAAGAGGCCCAGGGCCATTGCCTATAAATAGGACCAGCCACCCACAAGGATCGGGGTTCGGGTTCGAGGTAAAAGGAAGGTTAGAGACAGAGATCGAGGATGAAGGATCGTATCGAAATTAGAGAGAGAGAAGGGTGACTGAACTCCTCCTAGCGGTTCGTCCCCCCCCCAGAAAAGAGCAGACCCTCACGAGGCTGTTCTTCCTTGTATTGTTCATCATCATCAGCCCAAGAGGCAATCCACCACACCACACACTGGAGTAGGGTATTACACCACAACGGTGGCCCGAACCAGTATAAACCCTGTGTCTCTTGTGTTGCTCTTTCCTTAGCTTAGATCTTAGCGAGGCGGAGGAGTGCAGGTAGGTAGGAGGCGAAATCTCCGCGCGCACCCCAGTGTTCGAACCTCAAGGGTCTGTCAGAACCCGAAATCTGACATTTGGCACGCCAAGTAGGGGTGCGCCAGAATTCGTCTTCCACCACCCCGTTCTCCTCCGACCATCGCGCCCATGTCTGACGCTCGTCGGGCCTGTGCCGACCGCCGGGCCGCTCTCGCTTCCCGCGTCGCCTAGACGGCTCCTGTCGGCGGGTGTCCTCGCCGTTCCCCTTCACCTGCCATCAACGCCGCCACCGGCCCGGCGGGGGACGAGCAGCAAGCATCGTCTCAGCATCCGTCAGTGCGGCAAGACGGCCCCACCGCTACTCCCTCGCTCACCCCAGCTGGTTCTTCGTCCCACGCGCTCCGCGCACCCATGGAGGCTCGAGCTGCACTCATCGCGGCAAACGAGCTCCTGCGCTATCGTCCCATCGACGTCTGCGAAGAATGGCTTGACCGCGTCGCCGAGCTCGTCCACGCCGCAGGGGGCTCTCCTGCGCCGTCCGTTCCGCTGCACCGCACCCCGCCCCGCGTGGGCGACGAGGCTTCGGCGGCGCCCCGGCCGCCTCCTCCTCAAGAAGGCACCATGGCTCCAAGGCGCGTGGCCCCTGGGCGGAACCCGCTTCACCAGGTGCCAGCGCGGCAAGAGCAGAACTGCCAAGAAGTCCCTCGCCCGCAAGAAGCTGCCCGGGCGCTCCCTGCTCCAGCATGTTGCGACCATGCTCCTGCTCCCGCACGCCAAGACCCCGCGGTGCTCCCAGCTGCAGTGCGTGGGGACATGCAAGACCAAGCTCTCCGTCACCCAAGGCCTCCCGTGGCCATGGCAGGCTGCCGTGCCTTCACCACCGAGCTATGCAGCGTCGCGTGGCCCGGCAAGTTCAAGCCATACCTGCCTTCTCGTTACAACGGCACGGCTGACGCCGCGGAGTTCCTCCAGCTCTATGAGCTGGACATCGAAGCTGCCAACGGAGACGAGAAGGTCATGGTGAACTGGTTTCCCATGGCGCTCAAGGACGGGGCCCGCACCTGGCTCCTGAACCTGGACCCAGGCATGATCTCCTCCTGGGACGAGATGCGCACCCGCTTCATCGCCAACTTCCAAGGTACTCACGACCGGCCACCCGCCGTGAGCGACATGTGCCGCATCAAGCAACAACCCGGGGAGACCCTGCAGAAGTACATCTAGCGCTTCAACAACGCACGCCTCAAGATTCCCAAGGTGACTAAGGAGGCCATCATCTCAGCCTTCTTCGACAGCGTGCACGATGTCAAGATGAAGGAGGAGCTGGTGATGCATGAAGACCTGTGCACTTCCTTGGAGCTGTTCAACTTGGCAACCAAGTGCGCCAGGGCTGAGGAAGGGCGTCTCTCCCTCCTCGAGCTGCCTGCCGCAGACCCAGAAGAGAAGAAGCCCAAGGCCAAGGATGTGAAGCACAAGGGGACTGCCGTGCTCGCGGCAGAACCAGACACCAAGCGGGGCAGAGATCTGCCCGAACCCCCACGGGCATTCGATACTGTGTGTACCATGACCTCCACACCCACAACACCAACGAATGTCAAGAGCTCCGAGCCATGCGAGAAGGAAGGATCGGCCGTCGCCCCGACCGCGGTGACCGGGGCTACGGCTGAGGAGGAGGAAGAAACGCAGGACGCTGGGAAGATTGTGGCCCGCGCCAAGGGTGGCGCGATCAACCTCGCGAGGATCGCTGGCAAGATCCGCCTCGCGAGGGAGACTGGAGGGATCAGCCTCGCGAGGATCACCCACAAGGCAACGCAGGCCTCCCTCCGCTGCCGCCGCAGCCAAGGAGGAACGAGGACCGCCACCAGGACGAGGGGGCTGGGGGCTTCCAGGAGCCGCACGCGATCGCCTGCATCCTGGGCGGGGCTCAAGCCCCAGCCTCTCAACGCATCTTCAAGCAGTTCACCCGTGAAGTGAATGCAGTCCTCCCCAAGCTTGAAGCCACGCGCCCTCTCAGGTGGTCGGCGTGCGCCATCACGTTCTGCTCAGCGGATCAGCTCAAGTGTGCGGCTACAGCCGGAGTCCTCCCGATGCTTTGTTCCCCAATCATCAGCAATGTGGTGGTCACCAGGACCCTCATCGATGGCGGGGCAGGGCTCAACGTCCTGTCCGTGGAAACATTCAACAATCTCCAAGTGCCCTACAGCCAGCTTCAGCCAACCAAGCCTTTCTCCGGAGTCACCGATGGCTCCACAGTCCCGATTGGGCAGGTCCGCCTCCCTGTCACCTTCGGGGCATGCAACAACTACCGCACTGAGCTCATCGACTTCGATGTCGCTCACATTCGCCTGCCGTACAACGCCATCCTTGGGTACCCAGCGCTGGCCAAGTTCATGGCCGTAACTCACCACGGCTACAACGTCCTCAAGATGCCAGGAAGTGGCGGAGTCATCACGGTGCCCTGTGAAGAGAAGGACGTGGTGTGTTCCCTGGAGCGAGCCTTTTAGGCCGCGTCACTGGAAGACCCGGATCGCGGAAGCAGGAGGCTTCCCGAGACCGCCTTCAAGAAGAAGAAGACATCGTCCGGCCCGGCCCCTCAGGAGGCAGGCCCCTCTAGGCCCGCGCCTGCCCAGGGGGAACCTCCTTCCATCGCATAGGAAAGCACGCCTGGCGCCCTCCTCAGGCAGGACTCGGGGGCTCTCCCCTGGAGGGCCACCGACCTGGCTAGGGTCACAAGGGAGGCGCTTGGGCACCACATGGAGGCGTGTTTCGAAGCACGTTTCCCTCAAGAAGGAGTAAGGCAAGGAGAGCCAGACCCTCAGGAGTTCGTCAGCAAGGCCATTCAGGAGCTACAGGAGTCAAGAGTCATGAAAGGCGGCCGCTGCCTACCAGTAGTGGCTCCCCATTCAGGCGAGGATGGTGGGATGTGCGTCTGCATCGACATACCAGGGCTCAACTGAGTCACCTCTCTGGAGCGCCTCTGGCCCTCGTGAGTGGGGCTCTGTGGAGGTCCACCCCACAGCTACGTTTGCATGCCTTACGTACCAGCGCCTCATGAGGGGCATCATGGAGGCACAAGAGGCCAGGTGTTCCGCAGCCCTGGCGGAGATGGAGATGGTCCGCGAGGAGCCACCGGCGCCTCCGGAGCCTCCCGAGGCCCCTAGGCCTGGGGGATCGTGAGGATCGGCTTCCGCAGCCCATCGAGTTTGCTACACCAACAGTCCTTCATCCTCAACATCATCAGGTGACATCTTACAAGTTTCATTTCCAGCTGGGAGCGCCCCCCCAGGGCTGCATTATTCCCAGGCCGCGTGGTCCGTCCCTGCGTCATGTATCCCTTTTATTTCATGTTGTTAGCTTACCTTGTTGGGGGCGCCCCTCGGGCTGCATCATCCCCAAGTCGCTCGGGCCTGACCCAGTGATGTCCGCCTTCCCAGCATCTATTTGAATGAATCCACTCCTTCGCGGCTAATGTGTTTGACCTAGTTGCCCGCTCAAATGACGCCAACTGATGGAACTTCTCCCAAACGGCACAACGCTTGCGCATGGGTCCGTCCCTGCAACACCGACAAACCTGAATGGCTGAGCTCTGGCCGCGGTAACCCCGCATGGCGCCACCTCGTCAAGCCTTCAGTGCCTCATCGCCCCTCGGAAGCAACCAATGGCTGACTGTTAATTGTCATGGCAACCCCTCGTTCTTTCTATGATGGGTTTACAGGATCTCCTAAAGGAGCCGCGTCAGGCGAGGCCCTTGCGGTGTCTCCTTCACTCTCATCCGCGCAAACCGCTACATGTTAAAGGGGGGGGGTGCCTGAGCATCGCGACTCAGGTCTCCTACTGGCTCTCCAGCCCTCACCCTCTGGCCTTGTCCACGGCATCGCGACCTGGCATACCAGCAATGGCTGAGACTCGCTCGAGGGCCTGGACCCGAGGACGTAGAGCAGAAAGGGGAGCAAAGGCGAGAGGGGAGGGACACGCGAGGACCTCGCCGAGCAGCCTCACGCCTGCCGATGCACGGACCCGGCGACACACCAGAGAGCGACCCCTGATTCTCGAGATAAGTCACCACCCGGCAGCGCCAGCTACCGTGGCACCATCCCCGCACCTAATGCAATCCCGTGTTAGCGACCCTGCTCTCCTTTCTCACCGAACGACGGCTGCTTGAGCGCCAAAGGGGACCTCCTGAGCATCGCAACTCAGGGGCTCTTACCGGACTCCGGGTCACTCACCTCCTGGCCTTGACCACGGCATCGCGACCTGGCATACCAGCGATGGCTGAAGCCGCCTTGGGACTGGGACCTGTCGGCGCAGAGCACCAAGCCCTCGTGAGGTTCGAAAGGGAGAACTGAGCTAAGACGGAATGAGCAACTCGCACAATTCTATGACAAGGGTTATATTAACAAAACAGGATCACAGGCACCTTACAAGCCCCCACGGGACGCGTCTTTGATTCCTCGCAGGGAACAGATCCTAAAAGGACGCTAACTACGTGTGCCCCTGCAAAAGACGCCATCATCAATAGTGGGCCGTCAAGCACCGGCGCCAACCCCATCCAGATCAGAGGCGGCGACGGCCTGACGAGCCCGCCCTGCTCCAGGAGCGGCGCCGGCTCGGGGGCTCGTAGCTATCATCGCTCGTCTCTGGAGTCGCGAAGAGCTCGCCGGAGTCGCTGGATCCTCCGCCGCCTCTGCCGCCTGAGGAGCCGCCAAGGGAGTGGTCGGCAGGCCCAGTCCTCACCGCAGCAGGGTCCCGGCCACCTCTCCCGGGGCAGCACTCCAGCCGACGCCCGTTCGCGTCGAAGACCTTGAAGAACATCACTGAAGCACCGTCGTACTCCAAGCGGATCGTGAAGGCGCCGCTTGTCTTGCAAACCCAGGAGACTTCGATCCAGCCTCGAGTCATGAAGACCTTGCCCGGGGCGACGACCGCGACCTCTGCCTCGGTCACGAGGGTGCTGCAAACGGCATGCTCCAGCCAAAGCTCCAGGAGTTCTCCCTGCGGGATGATAGAGGCGAAGAAGGGAGGAAGGCGAATCCAAGGCTGAGGAGGCATGGCGGTGTGGAGCACAAACTCTCGAGAGGAGCCCTCGGTGTGGACCTCAGGGGGGACGACCCACACCTTCGTGACCTGTCGGCGCCGACGGCGGCGCCGCCCATGGCGATAAGCATCAACTCCTTTGGGGCCCTCGATGTGGGCGTACAAGGGAAGCGGGAACCCCGGCGGTGCCCGCTCGCACCAGGGCCTCGACACCACCTGATGGGCCCCCTCGTCCGGGCCGCGGAGGGCGAGCCGTTTCTTCGGCGGGAGCTGGTCTGGTTCCTCTCGGGGAGCCTTTCCCTTCTCTGCCGTCGAGAACCGGCGGAACGGAGACATCGCAGCAAGACGGAGCAAGGACCGGGAAGAAGGAGAAGCAAGAAGGGATGGACTGGAAGGGCACGCGCCGTTCCGTACTTATGGCCGGCGAAGGCCAACCGCCGACCTCCACAATCGCAGGTAATCATGACCCGCTTTGCATGCAAGGGCTTGTCCAATCCGTGCAGTCACCGAGGCACCATGGGGAAGTGGAGACGCCCACGTCCAATCAACCGCCACGTGGCGTGCAAGACCGCAGGCTGTTAGGGCCCGCGACGCTTCGCTCTTGCCCTTTCGCCTCCCTGCACGGCCAAGTCCGGGCGCGCCTTGGGCCCGGGGGCTACTGTCGGCGTTCTGGGAACGGGGGTCCCCAGACTTGCCTGCCTGCGGCCTGCGGCGTGGCTCAAAGGGGGCCCAACACGGCCCATCTTCGTCGACACAGACCCAAGACCCTCGCGAGGGGCCAAGCCTCGCGGGGCAGACGACATGGAGCTTCCTCAGGCACGGCCTCACCAGGCTGGCTCGCGAGGAGGCGGAGAGATCAAGGCAGGGCACCTCACGAGGTGCTCGTGATGCAAGCCATGATGACCAAGGGCGCCAGGCGGGCGCCAGCCCACGCAGTGTCCTCCTTTCCCCTTTGGTGCAAAGGGGGCAAGCGCAGCCGCGGAGTACCGAGGTATCAGGCAAAGGTTGCCGTTTCGGTGCAACAAGACCAAGACCAGGAGGACCGCAAGACGGAGGTCATCGTGGAGCCCAAGACGGCATCACCACCAGAGCTTTATGCAGGCGAGGACCAACTTTAGTCAGGATAAGTGTACTAGATGTTCCCCTTCAAAATGGCCAATTGTTGGCGCCCTTCCCGCTCAATATTTGGGAAGAGGCCCAGGGCCATTTCCTATAAATAGGACCAGCCACCCACAAGGATCGGGGTTCGGGTTCGAGGTAAAAGGAAGGTTAGAGATAGAGATCGAGGATGAAGGATCGGATCGAAATTAGAGAGAGAGAAGGGTGACTGAACTCCTCCTAGCAGTTCGTCCCCCCCAGAAAAGAGCAGACCCTCGCGAGGCTATTCTTGTATTGTTCATCATCATCAGCCCAAGAGGCAATCCACCACACGACACACTGGAGTAGGGTATTACACCACAACGGTGGCCCGAACCAGTATAAACCCTGTGTCTCTTGTGTTGCTCTTTCCTTAGCTTAGATCTTAGCGAGGCGGAGGAGTGCAGGTAGGTAGGAGGCGAAATCTCCGCGCGCACCCCAGTGTTCGAACCTCAAGGGTCTGCCGGAACCCAAAATCCGACAGCCATGGGCCTCCTTTTATAGATCAAGGGGTCACCACAATGGCAAAGTAGTCATTATGCACTGATATGATAGCAAACAATGCTATCATACATACTTCTGCGAGCTGACAGGGCGCATTAAATGCGCTGCTTAGTGTCACACCACTGGTTGCCCGGCAAGGCTTGTCGGGCTATCTTGCCAGCTCTGCACCTGTTCTCTTGACACGTCGCAGGACGGGTGTCATCTGTGGGTTTTTCTGTAGGAAATGGCTGCCATGTGGTGAATGGATGCCACTTAATCATCTTGCGGATTGACACCGCATTGATCGACGACGTGGGTCATGCTGGAGTGGTTGGTGAGGTGGTTTTGCCTCCGTGAGCCCCGGCAGTCCCTGCCGGGGCGCCTGCTTCTAGAGGTGGCCTTGCCCCTTGCCAGGCTCGCCTGTCCGGCAAGGGAGGCCCTTCTATTGGCTATATCTTGCTTCTCTGGCTTGGCCTTAGTCACTCTGAGCTGCATGCTGGTTCTTTGAATATCTTGGTTTTTTGTACTCTGGCCTGGTCTTGGCTTGCCCGTGCACGAGTCAGGGGAAAATGCGTACCCCTGTATATTTTCCCCTACATAAGCCCCAGGGCCTGAGCCATACATGTCGTGTGGCACGTTGGGTTAGGCCCCAAATAGTGTGCGGACACGTGGCAAGAGAGGGCTATGTGCGCCGTTTTGCCATGGCGACCAGTCAATCCAACGTCCACTTTGCGCAATTACTACGCGTCATGGGGTCGTGGCACTATTGCAGTTATGGTAAAACGGTAACTTTCCGAAGCGTCGTGCCTCTGCCCCGCTTTCCCCCCTTAAGAGTAGGGAAAAACAAAGCACCATGATTCACGTATCTCTCGCTCCGCTCCTCCATCTCCTTCTCTGCAAGCCAAGCGACAGTTCCTCATCTCGCTCTTCCCTCCGCCGCCACCCTCCCCAACGAATCCCCCCCTCCCCGCATTGCTGCAAGAATGGGGAAGAAACCCACGGAGAAGAGAAAGCCGACGGCCGCGGCGAAGGAGGCCACCGCCGAGTGGAGCAAGAGGTCGGCGGAACTAAACAAGAAGCGGAGCGAGGGCGTTGTCTTCGTCCCGTCCACCTTGAGTGGCCCCATTCTTCAGGCGAAGTATGGGTATCTATGGAGGCGGCCCGTTGAGAAAGGGCATCGGGCGCTCATAGTTTACAAGGCGGGTGAGGTGGATCCCCTGATTCTTATCGGTTCTTTACCGCTTACTTCTCTGCGGCCTCTGTCCCCCCTTTTCCGAGTTCTTTGAGGCGATTATGAACCTCTATGGGTTCCATCTCCTCGATTTCACGCTCAATGTAACGGTGACTATAGCCATCTTCGTGCATTTGTGCATGAATTTCGTCAGAGCGATGCCCAATGTGGATCTGTTCCGGCATTACTTCGTCCCGAGGGCCGAGAGCAAAGTCAACTGCTCCGAAATCATCAGCTGGATGCCGCAATCACCAAGGAAGACATGGGATTACATCCCTGGGCACCATCACGAGAGGTGGATGAATGGAGAGGAGATTGGTGCTGGATCCAGGACAAGGAAGCCCCCGAGTTTTGCGAAGCACAGTAGGAGTGCGTCGAGCGCGGCAAGGATTAGAGCTTGAGAGGGCTTACTGTGTTGGGGAACGTAGCAGAAATTCAAAATTTTCCTACGTGTCACCAAGATCTATCTATGGAGAAACCAGCGACGAGGGGAAGGAGAGTGCATCTACATACCCTTGTAGATTGCTATGCGGAAGCGTTCAAGAGAACGGGGTTGAAGGAGTCGTACTCGTCGTGATCCAAATCACCGGAGATCCTAGTGCCGAACGGACGGCACCTCCGCGTTCAACACACGTACAGCCCGGTGATGTCTCCCATGCCTTGATCCAGCAAGGAGAGAGGGAGAGGTTGAGGAAGACTCCATCCAGCAGAAGCACAATGTCATGGTGGTGAAGGAGGAGCGTGGCAATCCTGCAGGGCTTCGCCAAGCACCACGAGAGAAGAGGAGGACTTGCGAGAGGGGAAGGGCTGCGCCAGGGAGAGATCAAATCGTCTTGTCTTGGGCAGCCCCAAACCTCAACTATTTATAGGAGGAGGGGAGGAGGGTGCGCCCCCTCTAGGGTTCCCACCCCTAGAGGGGCGGCAGCCCTAGATGGGTTGGAGGGGGGCGGCCAAGAGGGGAGAGAGGGAGGCGCACCACTAGGTGGGCCTTAGGCCCATCTGAGCCTAGGGTTTGCCCCCTTCCACTCTCCCTTGCGCCTTGGGCCTTGGTGGGGGGCGCACCAGCCCACCTGGGGCTGGTCCCCTCCCACTCTTGGCCCATGCAAGCCTCCGGGGCTGGTGGCCCCACTTGGTGGACCCCCGGGACCCTCCCGGTGGTCCCGGTACGTTACCTATAAAACCCGAAACTTTTTCAGTGACCAAAACAGGACTTCCCATATATAAATCTTTACCTCCGAACCATTCCGGAACTCCTCGTGACATCAGGGATCTCATCCGGGACTCCAAACAACATTCGGTAACCACGTATATCTATTCCTTATAACCCTAGCATCATCGAACCTTAAGTGTGTAGACCCTACGGGTTCGGGAACCATGCAGACATGATCGAGACGTTCTCCGGTCAATAACCAACAGAGGGATCTGGATACCCATGTTGGTTCCCACATGTTCCACGATGATCTCATCGGATGAACCATGATGTCGAGGATTCGATCAATCCCGTATACAATTCCCTTTGTCTAGCGGTATTGTACTTGCCCGAGATTCGATCATCGGTATCCCGATACCTTGTTCAATCTCGTTACCGGCAAGTCTCTTTTACTCGTTCCGTAACACATCATCCCGTGATCAACTCCTTGGTCACATTGTGCACATTATGATGATGTCCTACCGAGTGGGCCCAGAGATACCTCTCCATTTACACGGAGTGACAAATCCCAGTCTCGATTCGTGCCAACCCAACAGACACTTTCGGAGATACCTGTAGTGTACCTTTATAGTCACCCAGTTACGTTATGACGTTTCGCACACCCAAAGTATTCCTACGGTATCCGGGAGTTGCACAATCTCATGGTTTAAGGAAATGATACTTGACATTTAGAAAAGCTTTAGCATACGAACTACACGATCTTTGTGCTAGGCTTAGGATTGGGTCTTGTCCATCACATCATTCTCCCAATGATGTGATCCCGTTATCAACGACATCCAATGTCCATGGTCAGGAAACCGTAACCATCTATTGATCAACGAGCTAGTCAACTAGAGGCTTACTAGGGACATGGTGTTGTCTATGTATCCACACATGTATCTGAGTTTCCTATCAATACAATTCTAGCATGGATAATAAACGATTATCATGAACAAGGAAATATAATAATAACTAATTTATTATTGCCTCTAGGGCATATTTCCAACATACTGAGGATAGCCTGCACCCGACAATCAACAGGATCACCCGTCTCGCGGCTGTCGGGTTAACCATTGAGCATGTGGGGGCAGATTTTCTTCTCCGACGTATCTCACCGCTGCAGGGAAGGGGCAGACCTGTGTGGTTGTATGGAGACGCGACAGATAGGATGAGGTTGTTGCGGCCAACAACTTGTCTGTTTATGACCACGGCTGGTTGTGCGACCAACTGTTTGGCCGCTTTGAGTTGTTCAAGCTTCTGGCAACCGTTATCCCCCTGAACATCAATGATACGTGTCAATGTATCTATAATTTATGAAGTATTCATGCCCTTATATTATCATTCATGGATGTTTTACAATCATTTTATAGCAAATTTATATCATTTTTTGGGACTAACCTATTGACCTAGTGCCCAGTGCCAGTTGCTATTATTTGCTTGTTTTTTACATCATAGAAAATCAATATCAAATGGAGTCCAAACACCGTGAAACTTTTTGGAGAATTTTTATGGACCAGAACACCCAGGATAGGCCAGAGCAGCACCTGGGGGTACCCCGAAGGGGGCACAACCCACCAGGGCGCGCCTGGGGGGCCAGGCGCGCCTGGTGGGTTGTGCCCACCCCCCTTTACCCTATAAATTCACAAATATTCCAAAACCCTTCGGGGTTAACCTAGATCAGAAGTTCCGCCGCCGCAAGGCTCTATAGCCACCGAAAACCAATCTAGACCCTTTTCGGCACCCTGCCGGAGGGGGGAATCATCTCTGATGGCCATCTTCATCTTCCCGGCGGCAACCATGATGAGGAGGGAGTAGTCCACCCTCGGGGCTGAGGGTTTGTACCAGTAGCTGTGTGTTTAATCTCTCTCTCTCTCTATCGTGTTCTTGAGATGTCACGATCTTGATGTATCGCGGGCTTTATTAATATAGTCAGACCATATGGTGTTTTCCCTCTCTATCTTGTTGTGATGAATTGAGTTTTTCCCTTTGAGATTTCGTAGTTATCGGATTGAATACTTTTATGGATTTGAGAACACTTGATATATGTCTTGCAATTGAATACTCGTGGTGACAATGGGGTATCGTATTGATTCACTTGGTATATGTTTTGGCGCTCAACTCGCGGATTCCCGAGGTGACATTGGGGTAATCTACGCATAGGGGTTGATGCACGTTCTTTTCTTTGTTTCTCCGGTAGAAATCTTGGGGCACTCTTTGAAGTTCTTTGTGTTGGACTGAATATTATGAATCTAAATTTCCTTTGGTGTTATTTTAGTACGAACTCTTTGTTAGATCAATCGAAAAGAATAGCTTCGTGTTATTTTAGTACGAACTCTAGGATAGATTGATCGGAAAGAATAGCTTTGAGGAGGTTTTGTACCCTACAAACAATTCCGTCTTATGTTCTTGCTAGATAGGAACTTTGGAGCGATTCTTCGTTGCACGTTGAGGGACAGTTATATGATCCAATTATATTAGCATTGTTAAGAGGTTGCACTAGTGAAAGTACGGACCCTAGGCCTTGTTTTTAAGCATTGCAATACCGTTTTTGTACCCCTTTACTATTTTCTACCTTGTTGTTTTTATTTATTCATATTATAGAAATATACTTCTACCATCAATATTACACTTTTATCACCATGTCTTCGCCGAACTAGTGCACCTATACAATTTTCCATTGTATTGGTTGTGTTGGGGACACAAGAGATTTCTTGTATTTGGTTGTAGGGTCGTTTGATAGAGACCATCTTCATCCTACACCTCTCACAGATTGATAAACCTTAGGTCATCCACTTGAGGGAAAATTGCTACTGTCCTACGAAACTCTGCGCTTGGAGGCCCAATGCGTGTCTACAAGAATAAAGTTGTGTAGTAGACATCAGGCTCTTTTCTAGCGTCGTTGCCGGGGAGGTGAGTGCTTGAAGGTATATCTTTAGATCTTGCAATTGAATCTTTTAGTTTCTTGTTTTATCACTAGTTTGGTTTATAAAAAGAAAACTAAAAAATGGAATTGAGGTTGCATCATATTGTTCATCTTTATAATGTATTTCGTGAAAATGATGGGAAGGAAAATTGCGCTCAATTGATAGAGGAAGAATTCTATAAAATGTTTGAGAAAAAAATCTTTCAATGATGAGCATGATGGCAATGTTATTAGTATGAATTATTTGAATATCCATGATGCTAATGATATGCAAAGCCATAAGCTTGGGGATGCTATGTTTGATGAAGATGGTATTTTTAGTCCCCCAGGATTTGATGTGCAAATTTGTTATAATGATTGCATGCCTCATATTTATGATGATTATAATGATGAAAGTGGATTGGGAGAGGTCATGACTTTATTTAATGATGAATCCACCATTTTGGATGAGGCTTCAATTGACTATGATAACAAAGTTGCTATCTATGATGATTATGGTGATGACATGTATGATATAAAGAATAATGATAACCATGGAACTTGTCATCATGATTTTAATTTTCACTCCCATGATAGTTATTTTGTTGAGTTTGCTCCCACTACTATTGATGAGAATAAATTTGCTTATGTGGGGAGTAATAATTTTTTATGCATGTGGATCATGAGAATAATGTTTTATGTGATAGTTATATTGTTGAGTTCATTCATTACGCTACTGAAAATTATTATGAGGGAGGAACATATGCTTGTTGGTATTGCGACAATATCAAGTTTCTTCTCTATGTGTTGAAAGTTTTGAAGTTATGCTTGTTTTGCCTTCCTATGCTAGTTGATTCTTGTTCCCATAAGTTGTATGCTCACAAAATCCCTATGCATAGGAAGTGGGTTAGGCTTAAATTTTCTAGTCATGTGATTCATGATGCTCTCTTTGTGTTTCAATTCTTATCTTTTATGTGAGCATCATTGAAATCATCATGCCTAGCTTAAAAGGCATTAAAGAAAAACGCTTGTTGGCAGACAACCCAACAATTTTACCTACTGTTTTTATGTGTTAACATGATCAAGCTACTGTAGTAATCATGTTTTATTGCTTTCATTTCAATAAAGTGCCAAGTAAGACCTTTGGGATGGCTTACGGTGATAGTTGATTTGATCTTGTTGTAAAACAACAACTTTTGCGCTGAGGAAAACAATTCTTATTTTTAACAGAAGCCTGATAAAATGTTGATTCCGTTTGCAGAAGATTAATACACAAATTGCCCAGGTTTTTCTATTTTTTCAGAATTTTTGGAGTAGCATAAGTATGGTTGGAGTACAGATTACTACACTGTTCTATTTTTGACAGATTTCTGTTTTCAATGCATAGTTTGCTTGTTTTCTACTTTCTATGGCTTATATTGCTCAATATAAATTGTGGAAATGATATGATACAGTATGAATTGTGTGAGAACAATTATGCATCTTGTCTTTAACATTACCAAAAGTAAAATGGTTTGCTCTTTATCATACTAACCTATCTCACAAAGTTCCGTTAAGTTTTGTGTGATTGAAGTTTTCAAATTTTGGGTGAGATGTCAATATGAGGAGAATAAAGAGTGACAAGACCCTAAGCTTGGGGATGACCATGGCACCCCAAGGTAATATTCAAGCAATATCCAAGCAACTAAACTTGGGGATGCCCCGGAAGGCATCCCCTCTTTCGTCTTCAACATTATTGGTAACCTCACTCGGAGCTATGTCTTCACTCGTCACATGACATGAGTTTTACTTGGAGCATCAGTTTTTTTGTTAAGATTTTATTGATGTTATTTAGAATAATGTTTTTCTTCTTTTATTTCAATACAAGTGGCAATGATAGCCTTTGCCATGCTTATTTTAAAAGTATACATGTTGCTGTTTGAAAACAGAAAGTTTACCGTTGTTGCAAAAATTACCTAGAAAAGTAAGAATGTGATAAAATGTTGAAACTTTTTGCAAAATGAGCTCTGATAAATTTTCTACAGTGTGGTAAATTTTCATAATGTTTGGAGTTAAATATGTATTGATACTCTTGCATTCTTTATAGACTGTACTATTTTGGCAGATTGTTGTTATGTTTGCATATGTTTGCTTGTTTAATGATTCTATTTGAGGATAGGAGTATTAAATATGCAGAGTCATTTAATATGCAATGTTGAATAATAATTTTAGTGATTTTCTACAGTAGAGAATGATAAGGTTTTGCATTGGTTTATACTAACTTATCTCACGAGTTCTTGTTGAGTTTTGTGTGGATGAAGTTTTTAAGATTTAGGAAAACCGTGATATAAAAGGAATTAAGGAGACACAAAAGCCCAAGCTTGGGCATCCCAAGATAATATTTCAACAAATCTCAAGCATCTAAGCTTGGGGATGCCCCGATAGGCATCCCACCTTTCCTCTTCAACAATTATCGGTTTGTATCGGTTGAGCCTAAGTTTTTGCTTCTTCACATGAGTTGTGCTATTCTTAGAATGTCATTTTATTTTTATTTTGCTTGCTGTTTTAATAATATACTTAGATCTGAAAGTTTTTAAATAAAATAGAGTCCTCAAATAGTTACTAGGGAGGCTAGGTAAGCGGCATTCACATCCCGTCAGCGAAGCTCTTTTCTCTGCAATTGCTCTAGTGCTTCACTTATATCTTTTTTAGCACGGTGTGCTTTAGTATTTTTGAAGAAGTTCTCTCTTGATTCACTTAAATTAATTTGAGAGAAAGAAATATTATGCTCATGATCTTCATTTATATCTTTTTGTAGTATCTTGTCATTTACTCTTGTGCTTCACTTATATCCTATGAGTAAATTGTTGAATGAATTGAAAATCATGAAGTTGAAATTATATCATGCCTAGTGGTAGCTTCACATTGGGTTTAGAAAGTGAAATCTTTTGAAGCTTGACAATTACAATATTGATCATACAAGCAATTCATGAATGATTAGTAGAAGGAAGAGAACTTTCACATGCAAATATACTATCTTGGAAATCTTTTGTGATTGTGAGCCCCTATCAAAATATTATATGCCAAAATTGTTGACGTTGGACAAGGAAGACAACATAATGATTTTTGTTTGTTCATATTCACATAGAAGTTATATTGTCATAGACCCTTCAGCATGTGGTGCTTGCACTAAGGGGTTGAGCATACAAACAAATAAGCGCATGGCAACCTCTGCTTCCCTCTGCGAAGGGCCTATCTTTTACTTTTATGTATTTACTTTTATGCAAGAGTCAAAGTTTTCTCCCTATTCCTTTTTTCTCTTTTGGCAAGCATCATGTGGTGAGGAAAGATCTAGCCACATATACTCAGTTGGATATGGGTAGCATGAGTTATTATTGTTGACACCACCCTTGAGGTGAATACGTTGGGAGGCAAAAAAAGAAGCCCCTATCTTTATATGTGTCCGGTTGAAATGTTTTGCTCATGTGTATGCAGTGAGTGTTAGCAATCATACAAGACTATAAGATGGCTGAGTATGTGGAGTTCTTACTTAAACTCCATTGAATAAGTTGAATTGCAATTGCTTGGTGACTAAGAACAAAGGTTGTTGAGTTTCAAGAGAATTCATTGTTTGAACCTTAACATGTGAATTGGTTGCTACTTTAACATGAGAAATTCTATGAGAAAGAAATGTTGTTATGATGCTAGGAAAAGTGATTGAAATTGTCATTGATGAAACTTGTGCACTTTGCTAGCATTCACACTTCATAAATTATTTCTTTTATCATTTACCTACTCGAGGACGAGTAGGAATAAAGCTTGGGGATGCTGATATGTCTCCAACGTATCTATAATTTATGAAGTATTCATGCCGTTATATTATCATTCTTGGATGTTTTACAATCATTTTATAGCAACTTTATATCATTTTTTGGGACTAACCTATTGACCCAGTGCCCAGTGCCAATTGTTGTTTTTTGCTTGTTTTTTACATCACAGAAAATCAATATCAAACGAAGTCCAAACCTCGCAAAAAAATTTGGAGAATTTTTATGGACCAAAAAACCTGGGATGGGCCAGGGCGGCACCTAGGGGGTGCCCCGAGGGGGGCACAACCCACCAGGGTGTGCCTGGGGGCCTAGGCGTGCCCAGGTGGGTTGTGCCCACCTCGGTGGCCTCCCACACCCCCTCTTTACCCTATAAATTCACAAATATTCCAAAAACCTTCGGGTTTAACCTAGATCAGAAGTTCCGCCGTCACAAGGCTCTATAGCCACTGAAAACCAATCGAGACCCTTTCCGACACCCTGCCGGAGGGGGAATCATCTCCGGTGGCCATCTTCATCATCCCGGCGGCCACCACGATGAGGAGGGAGTAGTCCACCCTCGGGGCTGAGGGTTTGTACCAGTAGCTATGTGTTTAATCTCTCTCTCTCTCGTGTTCTTGAGATGTCACGATCTTGATGTATCACGGGCTTTGTTAATATAGTCGGATCATATGGTGTTTTTCCCTCTCTATCTTGTTGTGTTGAATTGAGTTTCTCCCTCTGAGATTTTGTTATTATCAGATTGAATACTTTTATGGATTTGAGAACACTTGATATATGTCTTGCAATTGAATACTCGTGGTGACAATGGGGTATCTTATTGATTCACTTGATATATGTTTTGGCACTCAACTCACGGATTCCCGAGGTGACATTAGGGTAATCTATGCATAGGGGTTGACGCACGTTCTTATCTTTGTTTCTATGGTAGAAATTTTAGGGCACTCTTTGAAGTTCTTTTTGTTGGATTGAATATTATGAATCTGAATTTGCTTTGGTGTTATTTTAGTACGAACTCTTGGTTAGATCGATCGGAAATAATAGCTTTATGTTATTTTAGTACGAACTCTAGGATAGATTGATCGGAAAGAATAGATTTGAGGAGGTTTCGTACCCTACAAATAATTCCGTCTTATGTTCTCCGCTAGATAGGAACTTTGGATTGATTCTTCGTTGCACGTTGAGGGGCTGTTATATGATCCAATTATATTAGCATTGTTGAGAGGTTGCACTAGTGAAAGTACGGGCCCTAGGCCTTGTTTTTAAGCATTGCAATACCGTTTTTGTACTCGTTTACTAATTGCTACCTTGCTATTTTTATTTATTCAGATTATATAAATATACTTCTACCATCAATATTACAATTTTATCACCATCTCTTCGCCAAACTAGTGCACCTGTACAATTTGCCATTGTATTGGGTGTGTTGGGGACACAAGAGATTTCATGTATTTGGTTGCAGGGTCGTTTGAGAGAGACCATCGTCATCCTACACCTCTCACGGGTTGATAAACCTTAGGTAATACACTTGAGGGAAAATTGCTACTGTCCTACAAAACTCTGTGTTTGGAGGCCCAACACATGTCTACGAGAATAAAGTTGCGAAGTAGACATCAATCAACTCTGCCCGGGATCAAATACTGAAGTGGATGCCGGATTGCAATGCTGAAGGGGTATCAGGCTCTTGGAAGCTCCCCACTCTCGATGAAGAGCTCTAGTGGTTGAGCGCCCTGGTGGAGCGGGCCACCAGGACTAAGGGTGTAATGTAGGCGCACCTCTACTACGAAGGTGGCGTATATTCTGAAGAGGGTTGAGGAGGACAAGGCTGCCCACCTCGCGGAAATGGCGAAGTCTGTGAAAGCCGGGAAGGGCAAAGGGAAAGCTAGGAACGGAAGCTCGTCCCAGGGCGGCAGCGAAGCGCAAGCCACGGAAGGATCTGCCGGGGAAGAGCTTGCCGAGGTTGACTTTGCCGGGCTGGGCGCCCTAGCCACGGCAGCAATGGATCTCTAGGAGGGAGAGGAGGAGGAGAGGGAGGAGGACGCGACAGCGGCCTCTGAAGATGAGTGGCTTGCCGCTGGACCGCATGCAAGCCCCTGCATCGGACCCTGACCAGTGCACCCGCGGGTGTGCCGTGGCATGAGGAGCGACGACCTCCAACCCAGCGCCAGCCACCAAGAGTGTGAAGAATACCTCTACCAAGTCTACCAAGGCCGAGATGGTGTGTCACCAATCCCCCCGCCTTGCTCAGACCAAGGCTCCTTCTGCCAAACGGCCTGCGGCCTCGGAGGCTGAGTCCAGCCCCCGCTCTGACTCGAGCTCCTCGTAGAGCTCGTCTTCCCCGGAGCTCCTGACACCACGGCAGGCGTCGAAGCTTCCGGGAAGTTCCACCCTTCCGCCTCTAAAGAGAGGACGGGAGTCTCCCCCTCCCACAGAGTTCAACCTGAACTCCATGCTCATCGCAGAAGAGTAAGGAAGATTTCCTTTTGTAGTAGATATCCTTTAGGCATACTTGAGTGCTTTTGTTGACTAACCTTCTGCTCTTGTTGTTGGCAGGGAAGTGGAGGAGGACATAGAGACCCTCATCCATCATTCCCGGAAGAGGCTCCGGTGCCTTGGGTCATTGAAGGGCGTGGAGGGCTCGGCTTTGGCGGGAGAGGACGCATAAATCCCAGCATGAAGCCCCCAGTCCAGCCCTCGTCCTGGGAGCGGAGACTTGGCCCCGCCCGCCAGAGATGATGGAGACAGTCTCTCCGTCCCCCCCACCCCCCAAGCAGAGGAGGAGGCGAGACGATGCAGGGAGAGCCCCTCCATGAAGGGCATGCTTCCTCTGCCGCTCAAGCCGAAGAGACCGCAGTGGAACCTTTCGTGGCTGAGACTGTGCGGAAGGCTGCTCAGTCTATCTCGGCAGAGGACGAGGCTCATGACCCGGCAACAGTTGTTGCCGGGGAAACAGAGGCCCCTGCCCGGCAGGCCTCCCCAGGTATCTTGCTTAACATTTTTTTCTTTCATCCTCTGATCGCTTCCACTGGTTTCTCTATTCACTTCGAGACTTCCATTCCTTCATTATTCACTGGCCCTTTCATATGCAGGCCCTCAAACCGAAGAACCAGATTTGCTAGAGGTGGTGGCTGACATAGGGAGGGCTGCCGCGGAGCTCACAGCTGCTGAGGGGCAGGATCTCGCTGCTGGGGATGTTCAGGGCTCCTTGGCAGTGATGAAGCATTCTTCGGAGGACGCCCTGATGTCTACTACACAACCTTCTTCTTGTAGACGTTGTTGGGCCTCCAAGTGCAGAGGTTTGTAGGACAGTAGCAAATTTCCCTCAAGTGGATGACCTAAGGTTTATCAATCCGTAGGAGGCGTAGGATGAAGATGGTCTCTTTTCGTGTTCGTTTCTTGAAGGATAGATCTTTCAAGTTCTCGGTAGCTTCAAAAGCAGTGGGTTTTGAGATCTACAATGCTGGTAATATTGTTGAGAAGGATTTTGACATGGGTTTCAATCTTTGGAACTTTGGGGGCCCGAATTGGCAACGGGAAGAAGCTCTATACTATGTCGGGCTTGATAAAGAATGGACCCTAGTGGGTAGGTCCGGCAAGGCCATTGTTCCTCACTCCGGTGATCGCCGGAGTTATTCTGCGGTGGTCCGGGATGGTAGATCGGTTTTTGAAAGATTATCGGGACCCATTCAAGAGGGCTCTAATCAAGGTCTTAATGACACTTCATTGCACATTAATCCTGGTCAAGACAGGCCCTAGCTGGGGCGCCAGGTCACGCAACATTCTATTGCATGTAATCACGTGGTTTGCCATGCATGCGGGGCCAACAGTCACATGGCCCGTTTTTGCACCACTCCGAACCTTCCTGGACTTTGGTCATTTATCCCTTTTGATTCTTTCCCGAGCCCACCAGCAGAGGCTTGGGTCGAAGGTGCAGTGGAATCTTGGTTTCGTTGTATTGGGCCGGCGCTACAGACTCGGCAGGTGCCTTCATTTAAGGAGTTGGTCAAGGATTTTTTCCCAAACTTCCAGCCGAGACCGTCGCTTGCCTCCTCGCCTTCCACTTCACTTTCCTTCTCTGCCACCAACTCTGCTCCTGCCTCGACAAGCTCGCCACCGCTGCCATTGCTGTTAGACAGGGCTCTGGTCACCACCTCGCCGGAGCCGTTGCCGATGGCCAACATTCCCATAGACCCTCAACCTTTCGTTCCTCATGGCTTTCAGATTCAGGTGATTGAAGGCCGCAATGGGGTTTCTCGTGCGATTGTTCCTCATCGCCCGAGACGGCACGAAGACTGGGCGATTGCCACTATCCACCCGCATCCAGATGAGGTATTTTTCCCAAATGTGCGTGAGGTTCTTGAAGAGTTTCTTGAGGGAGTTGAGCAAGTAGGCTTTAGAGAAATCCAACCCTGTCCTTTTGGAGAGGCTTATGTCAGGTTCACGCATGTCAGAGACAGAGATAGGCTCATTCAGCAGGGTCCGCATGCTTTTGGTGATGTTTTTATTTCATTTACTAAGCACAATCAAGGAAGGAATTGGCGTAGGGTTCATTTCAACAGAACTTGTTGGTTGCTGTTTGTGGGGGTTCCATTTGATTTATGTAATACTGAAGATATTGCTTCTGCGATTTCAAAGTGGGGCAAGATCATTAGTTGGGAGAAAGAAGATGCTTTGAAGGGTAAGATTTTGGTCAAGGCTAGAGTAACTGACCTCGGTGATATCCCTAAGAGTATAAGATGGTCTGAAGGAGAACTATTTGAGGAGGAGTCCTGGACCTGCTCTGTTGAGGTACTTCTTGAGGAAATGTTGGGGGTGGGCCTGTAGATGAGGACCCTTTTCCACCTGAGGGTGTGGACCCACACCATGTACCACAACATGCAAATGATTTTCCAGGATTTCCACCACTGCCTAATCCTAACAATCAAGCTCCTAATGAAGAATGGGATGGTTGGGAAGAGCAGGCAGAGCAAGAGGATCACTGGGCTTTCCCACAGCCAGCACCTGTCCTTCCTTAGCAGCCTCAAGTTGAAATTCCTGCCTTGGCAGAAGAAGGAGCTCCAAACAGCAGCATTACTACTACAGTTTCACTGTCTCATGGTTTGCTTTCCTTGACCCACTCTGCTAGTGAGGAGGTCAACCAAGGTACTCAGGCCCCTCATATTGGACAAGGGCTCCTGAACATTGCATTGGCTTATGATGCAGTTGAAGAAGAGGAGGATTTACAGGATGTACAGCCCAATGTTGAAGAGCCACAAAATGTGAACATGGTGCATGCTGAACAGACTCTGAATGTGGTTGCTGTAAAACAACAAAACCTGCAGACAGAGGGTGCTGTAACTCAACAATATATGCAGCCAGTGCCCACTCAAGGCATGTCCTCTTCTGTCAGAGATATTGAAGCTTCTGGCTCCTCTTTGCCCATTGTTCAACAAGACAAACAGCCTGAGAATTTGAAGGAAGTCCCTGCTACTGAAAATTGTGTTGTGCCCCTGGAAGTTGCTACTAATGCAACTGTGGGAGATTCTATTCCTTCACATCAAGTCCATATCCCAGATATCAAGGGCAAGGCTGATGTTCCAGTACCCCACATTGTATCCTCACCTGCAGCAAACCCTAAAGGTAACTATGGGTCCTTCTCTTTGGCAGGTTCTCCTTCCTTGCTTACATTATATACATTGGCCCAAGATCATGCTTTGCAAATCATTGATGGTTCACATTTAATATCTGAAGAAGGACTGGATTTATGGATACATCACTTTGCACCAGCAACACAAGGAGCTACACCAACTTTCAAAATAGAAATACCAGTAAGTTGGTTTAACTTCATAATTCACTTACTCTTGACACCTGACAAGTTTGGATGGACCATGCATTTGCTAAAGTCTGATGTCTGGAAATTTTTGACTGCTAATTGTGAGCATGAGGACACTTTGCTTTTTCACATACCTAATGGATGTGCAACTTCCCAGGCACCTGCATGTAAGGATTTCATCCTGGGGCTAGGCAAAGAAAATGAGGGTATTAGCCCTGCTGCTCACTCTTCCACTGGGGCTAGCAGTCCTCTTCAGCAGGTGTCCCCAAATAAAGTCCTACCCCTTGGAGAGGCCACATCAAGGAAAAGGAGGGAGAAAGAACCTATGGTAGAAACTGAGGTAAGAAGAAGTGATAGGATTAAAAAGGGTAACAATGGCTATAGAAGGAAGTCTTGTGCTACTCAGTCTTGTTTACCATGTAATACCATACCTCCAGTTATTCACAATTCAGTGGTTAAAAACCTGTCTAAATCTTTCTGCAAGGTTGCTGAGGAAGAGATACAGGAGAAGTTGACCAAGAAGCCCAAGAAGAAGCGGCAGGAAGATGTGGCTAAGGTGTCCAAGGCCACAGCAGAAGCAGCAAAGTCCAGGCCTGTGTGATGATGTGTCTACAACATCAGTCTATGATAGGTAGCAAGATGGCCTGCTATCCTCTTTTGGGAATTACTTGTCTTATGTATGCAGTCAAATGTAATGCTTGCAACTGCTGCGCAATGCTTGTTTGCCCTGGTAGGCACCTTTTGTATGTTATATGCATTTTGCTGCTGTGTCAGCTCTGGTATCTCCTTGTGGTAGAGACTACTATTCTATCTGATGCTATGGAAGCTTCTGGCCATCATATGTGGTTGCTTTGGTTCACCTGCTCATCTGCTTATGTCTCCTGCTGGAATGTTTCCACATGCTTTTAGTGTTTTGTCCTTTTTGTGGATCCCAATAATTTTATGGCCTGGGATTGTCATTAGGGGTTGGACCCTGCTGACTACAGTAACATCAAATTGATTGTTAATGAATAACAATACAACATGGAATATCTTAAACTGGAATGTGAGGGGCATTAATTCCTCAGATAAGTGGTTGGCTATTAGGCAAAAAGTGGAAGAAAGTGTTGCTGGAATTGTTTGTATACAGGAAACTAAGAGAGAAAACTTTGATCTGGCCTACATTCATAAAGTATGTCCTCAAAGGTTTAATAAATTTGAGTACTTACCTTCCATTGGGGCATCAGGTGGCATACTCACTGCTTGGAATGGAGCTCTTTTCTCTGGGGAGCTAATGTTTCAAAACAAATTCTCATTATCTATTTAATTCACATGCAGGACATCCTCCAAAAGTTGGGTCCTCACAAACATCTATGGACCTTGCAATCATGAGGATAAAACTGAGTTCATTGACTGGTTCGGTAATATTCAGATGCCTAATGATATAGATTGGATTATTATGGGGGATTTTAATTTTATCAGAACTCCCGAAGACAGAAACAGACCTGGAGGGGATGTAAATGAAATGCTCATGTTTAATGAGGCAATAAGTGAACTTGGCTTGATTGAATTACCCCTAAAAGGCAGGCAGTTTAGTTGGAGCAACATGCAAGACAACCCACTACTAGAGAAATTAGATTGGTTTTTTACCTCTGCAGGTTGGATGACCAGCTATCCTGATACCTTGGCTCTTCCCATGGCTAAACAAATTTCTGATCACCTCCCTTGCATGATTAAAATTGGCACAAATATCCCAAAGTCTAGAGTGTTCAGATTTGAAAACTATTGGCTTAACCACAGTTCTTTTAAACAGGTGGTTCAGACTACTTGGACTATTCTAGTAGGTCATTCAGATTGTGCTAAGAAGATTTCTGCAAAATTCAAGAATGTCGGAAGAGCTCTAAAGCTGTGAGCCAGAAACCTTGCCTGTCATAAGAAGCAAATTGTAGATCTAAATGACTGTATATTTCTCTGGGATATGATTGAGGAATACAGGGACCTTACTCTATTTGAAAATAATTGCAGGACCTTGCTCAAGGAGTATCTATTAACTGTGCTCAATGATCAGAAGATTTATTGGAAACAGAGAGGAAAAATTAAAGGAGTAAAGTTTGGAGATGAAAACACAAAATTCTTCCACACTAAAGCCTCTATTAATCATAGGCACAATAAGATTGCTATGCTGCTGAACAAAGATCAAGTTGAAGTAACAGATCATGATGGAAAGGCTGCAATCCTCTGGGAGGCTTTTAAAAATAGATTGGGACAATCTAATGGACACTCAATGCACTTTGACCTTAATGATCTTTATGAAAACACAGTGGACCCCCAAATCTTCATTGATCTAGAAAAGCCTTTTACCCAAGAGGAAGTTGAGGAAGTGGTCAAAAACCTTCCTACTGATAAATCACCAGGGCCAGATGGATTCAATAATGAGTTTATTAAAAGTTGTTGGGATATTATTAAGACTGATGTCTTTGAGCTTATATTGGCATTTCATGCTGGGAATGTAAATCTTGAAAGCATTAACTCCTCTTTCATCACTCTAGTGCCAAAAAAAGAGGTGCCACTTTCTCCAAATGACTTCAGGCCAATTTCTTTACTAAATGGTGTTCTGAAAATCATTACAAAACTGGTGGCCAATAGACTGCAAAGAGTTATTCTACAGTTGGTGCATATTAATCAATATGGCTTTCTCAAAGATAGAGTGATCCAGGACTTCCTTGGTTGGGCATATGAATACATTCACCAGTGTCATAAATCTAAGGAGGAAATCTTAGTAATAAAACTGGATTTTGAGAAGGCTTTTGATACAATTGAGCATGATGCAATCATTGATATTTTTAGAGCTAAAGGATTTGGAGAGAAGTGGATTTCCTGGATGGAAGCTTTGTTCACAACTGCATCCTCTTCTGTATTACTCAATGGAGTTCCTGGGAAAAGAAGTTACATAAGGAGGGGAGTAATACAAGGAGACCCTTACTCTCCTTTAATTTTTGTGCTGGCTGCTGATTTGCTACAATCCATTCTTAATAAAGCCATGAGATTAAACCTGATCACTGCTCCACTGCAAGTAAACTCATGCCCTCACTTCCCAATTGTGCAATATGCAGATGACACCTTAGTGGTTATGCAAGCTGATTCTAGGCAGTTGTTCTGCTTAAAAGCACTTCTGAATACTTTTGCCACATCAACTGGGCTAAAAGTTAATTATGGGAAGTCCATCATGGTACCCTTGAATATTGCTGAAGACAGGGTAGAAATTTATACAAACACCTTGCAGTGTGCTAGAGGACAATTCCCATTTACCTACCTTGGTATGCCCTTGGAAATATACAAACCAAGTGTTGAGCAATGTCTCCCCCTAGTTAACAGGATTGCAAAAAGATTGGCTGGTATCTCTATCTTCATGACCCAAGCTGGAAAATTACTGTTGGTCAAGTCAGTGATGACATCTTTATCAGTCTTCTTCATGTGCTGTTTGGACATACCTGTTACAATAAAAAAGCAGATCATTAAATACTTGAGACATTGTCTTTGGAGATGACCTAATATGGAGGACAAAAGGCCTGCCTTGGTGGCATGGACCACAGTGTGTAGACCAAAAGACCAGGGAGGCTTAGGAGTTCTAGATATCTTTACACATAATAAAACCTGCTCATGAAAAATCTTCACAAATTCTTCAACAGACATGATATTCCCTGGGTCAACTTGATCTGGGAAACATACTATAATGATGGAAAATTACCAGGGGACAACATGATTGGATCTTTCTGGTGGAAGTCCAACTTAGCTCTCATTGATTAGTACAAAGCTATTGCTAGATGTAATGTGGGAGATGGTGTCAGTGCTTTCTTTTGGGATGATCTATGGAGCCAAGCAATACTTAAACACCAATTTCCTCACTTGTTCTCTTTTGTCAGAAACTCCCAGTTGAATATTCAACAAGTATTGCAGGCTGAGTACCTGCAGGATTTATTCTTCCTCCCCTTGACAACTGAGGCCTATGAGGAATTCTTACAAATGGAAGACATTTGTATAGCCATGAGACAATCTGAGCATTTAGACTCTTTAGACACATGGAGTTACATTTGGGGGACTGAGCACTATTCCTCCATCAAAGCATATAAAGTCTTAATTGGTCACAAACAGACACCCCCACACTTCAACTGGATCTGGCAGAGTTCATGCCAACCAAAGCATAAAGTTTTCTTCTGACAACTTCTTCATGATCGAGTCAATATCAGAAACTTACTTAGAAGGGAGAATTTTGTGTTGGAGGATTACAACCGTGCTGTTGGAGGCTGTCAACAAGAAGAAACACTGCACCATCTCTTTTGGGGCTGTCCATTTGTTCAACAATGCTGGGACTTCATTTGTCCAACAAGAGCTCCAAACATGTCTATGTTAGAAGCATTCCAATACCTCAAAGAAAAGCTAAGGTATCCATTTTACATGGAGATAATCATTCTTGGAGCATGGGCCATTTGGATCACCAGAAACAATAAGATTTTTGAAAATATTGCACCTTCATTCCAAGGGTGGAAGTTCATATTTCTGGAGGAACTGAAGCTTCTCAAATATAGAATGAGGAAGAAGCATGAGAGACAATTTTCAGTCTGGCTTGATAGCATGTTGTGATTACTTTGTTCTTGGGCTAGTTGGTTGTTTAGTTTTTTCTTTCTTTTTTTTCTTTCTTCCTTTGTTTCCTAGGTTTTAGGTTTTTTAGTCTTTTTGTTTCTTGGGCTTACCTCAAGCCTTTCAGACATATTTGTTTCTCTGAGTTATTTATTATTAAAAATTGCACTGGGGTTTTACCCTACTGTTTATAGTAAAAAACCAAATAACAAAGAGTCTCTTGTGTCCCCAACACACCCAATACAATGGTAAATTGTATAGATGCACTAGTTCGGCGAAGAGATGGTGATACAAGTGGTATATGGATGGTAGATAGAGGTTTTTGTAATCTGAAAATATAAAAACAGCAAGGTAACTAATGATAAAACTAAGCGTAAACGGTATTGCAATGTGTTGAAACAAGGCCTAGGGTTCATACTTTCACTAGTGCAAGTCCTCTCAACAATAATAACATAATTGGATCACATAACTATCCCTCAACATGCAACAAAGAGTCACTCCAAATTATTAATAGCAGAGAACAAATGAAGAGATTATGGTAGGGTACAAAACCACCTCAAAGTTATTCTTTCCAATCAATCCGTTGGGCTATTCCTATAAGTGTCACAAATAGCCCTAGAGTTCGTACTACAATAACACCTTAAGACACAAATAAACCAAAACCCTAATGTCACCTAGATACTCCAATGTCACCTCAAGTATCCATGGGTATGATTATACGATATGCATCACACAATCTCAGATTCATCTATTCAACCAACACATAGAACCTCAAAGAGTGCCCCAAAGTTTCTACCGAAGAGTCAAGACGAAAACGTGTGCCAACCCCTATGCATAGGTTCATGGGCGGAACCCGCAAGTTGATCACCAAAACATACATCAAGTGAATCACGTGATATCCCATTGTCACCACAGATACGCGCGGCAAGACATACATCAAGTGTTCTCAAATCTTTAAAGACTCAATCCGATAAGATAACTTCAAAGGGGAGACTCAATCCATTACAAGAGAGTAGAGGGGGAGAAGAAACATAAGATCCAACTATAATAGCAAAGCTCGCGATACATCAAGATCGTGCTAAATCAAGAACACGAGAGAGAGAGAGATCAAACACATAGCTACTGGTACATACCCTCAGCCCCGAGGGAGAACTACTCCCTCCTCGTCATGGAGAGCACCGGGATGATGAAGATGACCACCGGAGAGGGATTCCCCCCTTCGGCATGGTGCCAGAACGGGTCTAGATTGGTTTTCGGTGGCTAGGGAGGCTTCTGGCGGTGGAACTCCCAATCTATTGTGCTCTCCGATAGTTTTAGGGTATATGGATATATATATAGGCAGAAGAAATACATCAAGGGTGCCACGAGGGGCCCACGAGGGTGAAGGGCGCGCCCAGCGGTGTGGGCGTGCCCCCCTGCCTCGTGCTCTACTCGTTGATCCCCTGACGTGCACTCCAAGTCTCCTATACTGCTTTCTTTCCAAAAATAACTTTTCCAAAGGTTTCATTCCGTTTGGG
>NC_057812.1:233488743-233494208 GCF_018294505.1 Triticum aestivum | reverse complement strand
TGTCCGCCCCGCACCCCGGCCTCCACAAGCCACGGGCGCCGAGCACCACAGGCCGCGCACCCGCCTGCGTTCGTCTACACGGTGTAGAAGGGTGTCAGTGGGTGCAACGTCCACCCTATAGGAAGGTTCTCGTAGACTAAAAATAGGGTGCCCGTATGCGGGTATGCATGGTTCTAACAATCTAAAATGGAGGTTCGTGCGTAATCTAACGATGTGGTGATACTTTGTACGGCTCTCCCGCTCGCCAACAATCCTTCCCTCTCTCTCTACCAATATGTCATGTGGGGTAGGCGGGCGCGGCAGCGGACATAGGCGGACAGCGGGATGCGTGAAACGTCTTGTTTCTGTCCGCTTTAGCCCCAAGTCGAGAGCAATTTTGGTCTGGAAATGGAGCAGAACGGATGCGACAGGATAAAAAAATGGGGATGCTCCCGCGCATTGGGACGTTGCATGTGTCTGATTACCCCCGGATTGGAGCCTTTTTTGTATGGACCTGTAAAACATAAAACGGTTGGCGGGAGAAACTTTAGGTCCCGTCACGGTCTCCCGCTGTCGTCGCGAGCTGCGGGCCTGGCGGCTGCTGCCATGCACAATTGGGCTGAGGAACATATGCCAAGGCTAGGGGAGGCGTGCACGGTCTACTTCCTAAATGTTGGTCGGGCCATGACCTCGAGGTCGCCTGGGAAATCAGCCGGTTTTGCGCGTGATGAAGAACTCGAGCCTGCGCCTGCTGACCCTCCGATGATCTCGGGCACCCAGGAGGCCTTGAACGCTCGAAAAAACTTGCACAATGTAGAAGGGTGTTGACGGGTGCAACGTCCACCCTATAGGAAGGTTCTCGTAGACAAAAAAAGGTGCCCACTCTCCCGCTCGCCAACAATCCTCTCTTTATCTCTCTCTCTCTCTATCTATCTATCTTTCTCTCTATCTATCCACCTATCTATCTATCTATCTATCTATCTACCAAATAATTTCATGTTATCATTTATATTCCGCATTTTCTTCAAATATGTTAGTTAATTTGTAACGTCCACCATATAGTAAGGTTCTTGTTACACATAAGAGGGTGCCCCCTGCGCATATGCATGGTACCAACAATGTAAAATCTAGGTTCCCATGCAATCTAAGCAGTGCAGTAAAGCAATTAGAAGCAGTCATATCATTACACCACAAATATCAAGGCCCAAAAAACCTTGCAAGGTGTAGAAGGGTGTCGATGGGTGCAACATCCGTCCTATAGGAAGGTTCTCGTAGACAAAAAATAGGGTGCCCATATGCGGTGTATGCACGGTTCTAACAATCTAAAATGGAGGTTCGTTCGTGTGTAATCTAACGATGTGGTGATACTTTGTACCGCTCTCCCGCTCTCCAAGAATCCTCTCTCTATCTATCTACCAAATATGTCATGTTATCTTTTATATACCGCATTTTTCAAATATGTTAGGCAGTTTGTAACGTCCATCATATAGAAAAGGTTCTTCGTTACACATAAGAGAGTGCCCCACCTGCAAGTATGCATGGTTCCAACAATGTAAAATGTAGGTTGCCGTGCAATCTAAGCGGTGCGGTGAAACTATACCGCTCACTCACTCACAAACTATACATAAGCAAAATTAGCTTACCACCAAGTTAGATAAATCTTGAGATAATTTTGAAGGTACTAACAAAAGTAGCAGCACCTAATTGGATTACACACAAAACAGACAAAATGCTAACAACAGAAATGACGTCCACTGCTAATCAGTTTTTGCAATGCACAAAAACATACTTAATCCATGTATTCAAAACCAAAGATCAGATGGTCAGTCCAACAGTAACTTGAGCAGCTCCTGAAATAAAATTACAATATAAACATGTTGTTCCACTGGCACAACGTACAGTTTGCAGTAACTATGGCCATTCATCAGATGACATACAACTACGAGTAGAGCAAGCATGGAACAATGGTGTCCAGCACAAAGTAGCGATCTTGACTATGAACGAGCACTTACGTGTTGGCAGGGGAGTGTAGCAGGCTAGCAGCTCCAACGCTAGACCACAAACGGACACGGATATTTGTCGATTTGGGTAGCGAAAAGGGTGGATGTTCGGGGGGCGGACGGTTGGCTGACACATCTGCGCCCAACACGCAAGAGACGCCCCGACCCCAAATGGTCCGTCCTGGCCACGCAGCTCACCCTGCCCGCCCTGCCTGGAGCTCACATGCGTCGTGCCGGCGCCCCGGCCGCCCCGCCTAGTGTTCGCCCGCTCGCCATGCTCTCGCCGACGACCGCGCTGCTCGCCCTGCTGCCCACCCCACCAGCCAACGCCCGCGCAACTCGCCGTGCAGCTCACCCGCTCGCCACAGCACTGCCCAGCTCACCCCGGACTGCCCCCCAGCGGCGCCGGCAGGTGTCGCGTCTGCCGCTGCGACGACGTCGACCCCGCCCTGCGCGCGTCCAAGACGGGGACGGGGACGGTGAGGCGGAGGTGATTGCGGACGGGGAGGAGCAGCGCGTCCCAGCCGCGCTCCAATGCTTCCCGTGGAGCGCAGGTCGGGGCGGGTAGGGCCGCGGGCACCGGGCGGAGCATGTCGCGGCGGGGCGCAGGTCGCGTTCGCCGGCGACGGCCAGCATGGGAGGCGGGGGAACGACGTGCGGCGGCGGCGACCAGCGTGGGGCGCGGGGAGGCGAGGGAACGGCGTGCAGTGGCGGTGGCCAACGCGGGGCGCGGGGAGGCGGGGGAACAGCATGCGGTGGGGGCGGCCGGTGGGGCGAGTGGGGCAGAACAATTCGGTCGCTGATTTGTGGGACCACGGCGGACACCAGACAGACGAGAAGAACGACGCGAGCGTCTGTGTGTCTCTGGATTGCTTCATTTGTTTTTTTAGAAACCAGCAGGAGCACTGCCTTTTCTTATAAAAGAAAAACAGAAGCGCAATTTACACGGGGCGTATGTTTTTAGGGAACATGGCAAAAACCAAAAAATGGCCCATATGCATGAACCATGTAAAACCTAGCACATACTCAGCCTATACCGACAGATGGCAAGGCCCTAACGAAAGCCATATCCTATTGCTTAATGGCCTCCAAAGCTAGTAGAGCAACCTCGCGATGAGTCATCCGTTGTCCTGTGAAAGCACGTCTGTTCTTCTCTTTCCAGATAGCCCAAATTGTTCTGGATTGCTTCATTTGTGGCTCAACTTTGCTCCGCGTTTAAGGTCGGGCCAGATAAAAACAAACGTCTACGGACCACTTTGTTCGTTTAGGTATGCCCCTTGAGTCGTGTTTTACCTCGAATGGATGAAACCGGACTAGATGGGGTCTGCGTTGGAGTTAGCCTTAGTAGTTATCTCAACTTAATGAGTTGTTCTACCGTCTTACGATTTCTCCGGCAGACTATGGTCGTTGGCCGCCATGTGTTTCGGCCTGCCAGCTTTCGCTCATTCCTGCTGGACGGTGCTCAGTTCAGGCGGGTGCTCGCCACGTTTCATTCTGCCAATAGTCTGCTAGGCCGCGACCCAAAGATTTGTTTTACACTTCTGGCTTCTAACCCTACCTTTGTAGGGATTTGTATAGTTTGGCTATCAGCCGTTTACTCTTGTGTTTCTTCAACTTGGCAAACTAGTACAGTATCATTTTGAATGGTTAGTGCTGCTCTCTGAAAAAAACAATAGAGCTTGGTGTATACAAATTTGAAGGTGGTGCGAGTAGTTTAACCACAAAGACACTTACAATAACTAAGCAATCCCTGTGTGTAATGTAATCACCATCAACTATTTTGACCACAACACAAAATTACATGCACAACAAAAGAGGTCCAGAAATTTCTTCAATTAGGAAACACCAAGTAGAACAGTTCAGAGAATGCATCCGTATTACACTTTAGCGCTGAAGAGAGTAAGATTCAGTCCAAACTAAGTCAACCGGATCGTGAAAAGTACAACAGAGCAAAGTGATTGCAAGGTAATCCAAAAAAGCATTAAGAAGCAGCAGATCGTGGGAGTTGAGATTTTCCTTGTGTAGCTGATGCGGCTCCTGCTCATCTGGTCGCTGCTGCTTGTCGTCCTAAGTCAACCAAAACATCAAGGAAACAAACAAGGGCTGTATAGATAAATTAAAAACTCGGCGCAGGATGAGACACACGGCCACCATCCACTTCCTCATGGTCCTCCCGTTGAGATGGCAGCCGCATCATGGTAGTCATGGATCTGAGATCCATGGCGTCCTCCGCTTCCACCCCATGTTCCTCCTCTCGTCGTCCAGATGCACACGGGATGCACCTGCTTGGGCCTCTGGCTTGGATGACTAAGCTGCGATGTTCGTGCGGGTCGTAGAAGACGGTGGTGGTGCTGGGGGAGGAGGGAGAGTAAAAATAAATGATGGATGTAGAGGAGAAGAATGGGCAGTGGTTTTGGCGCTCGGGTAATGGCATATGTGAGAACAAAGGAAGGGGGTGAGGATTGAGGAACTCTTTGACCGTTTGATATTGCTGCAGCTTTGACCGAATATACACTAAATGCGGGCTTGAAATGAGGTGGAGAGGACAGAGTGGGAGAGAGGAAAGAGAGGGGGCGTGCTAGACCTAGACAAGCAAGAAAGAAAGTGCGGCAAGGGGCATTGATTCGCTTTTGACCGTGTCCACTGCTCACGCATGAGTCAAAATGAGAGAAAAAGGGCATGCACCACATGCCCAAAATCTTTTGACCGGCTCTGAACTGGCTACAATTGCAGGCCCGTGACTGCCAAAACCAGCAGGCTACTACTGCACGCTATTAGAGTAGAGGCAGGCCGAGTGGTCCACCTTCGGCTATAAGAGGAATTATCCAGCGATCACCTAAAAGCAGAAAAATGCAAAGAAGGAAACATGAGGGTGCAGATCCCAACACAGACGAGCGTCCGTGATTGCAACCCCTCTACAGAAGCTTCATAAGTTTGCTTTTCCCTCTATATATATATATATATATATATGTGTGTGTGTGTGTGTGGGGGGGGGGAGGGGGCACCTAACACACACCAGATCAATTGTTAGCCGTGTGCGGCGCCTCCCTCCACCGTTTACACCCCCGATTATATTTTTTTAGTGCTTAGGCGAAGCTCTATGGAGATCACTTCACCATCACCGTCACCACGCCGTCGTGCTGATGGAACTCATCTACTACCTCACCGTCTTACTGGATCAAGAAGGCGGAGGACGTCACCGAGCTGAACGTGTGCTGAACGTGGAGGCGTCGTACATTCGATGACAGCCTATTACATTGGAACTTGGTGAAGAAGACCTACTCCTATTTGAGTATGTTGACATTGACAAAAGGTACATGCCGCATGCTGAGACTTATGTACCCTATGTGGGACTTTTCATGAAGTCATATCGAGAAGCATGTTACCTCCCACAAAGTCTTTATTTGATGTCTAGGGCTTGTCATTTATCCTGTTTATATGTCCACTAGAGTAACCACAACAGCTAGATTGTATCACCACTAAAGT
>NC_057812.1:233153621-233166286 GCF_018294505.1 Triticum aestivum | reverse complement strand
TGAGGAGCTATCCGTAACCAGCGAGATATGCACTTCGTGAGATAGCATAGTCTGCTCTGAAGACCTTGTTTTCACTCCAGAATTTGCCATCACCATGTCAAATGGCTGATGCACATGAAGAGCAATTGAATGTAATAACATTTTTGACAAATGTAATATGTAACCAAAAAAAGGATGGCCTGATATAATTTACATATAAGATGACTGGCTAAGCAGGATGGCATTGCAAAATTCACATATATGATGCCTGGCTAAACAAGATGGCGTTGCATAATTCACATAAATGATGAATAAATGAAACAGATGGCATTCACACAAAGGATGTCTAAACTAAGCAGATGACATATTTGATGTATAAAGTAAGCAATGCAAGACACCATATGCATGATATAACCAACATCAGCATGCCAAGTTAGAGCGAAGACCTCAGGGGGTAAATAGGAGTTGTCTTCTCCTTTTGAATCCCCCTCAGAACAGATATCTTCCTCTCGATTTCAATTTGAAATGCGTGGAGGGGGGCTGCCTTTGCGCCTACCATGGAGCGACGTCTACATGAAATTTTATTGCCACGCAAGGCTCATCTCTTTTGCTCTACATGTTCAGTTCCATTGTTTACAATAACTGTCATGCATAGGAATAAAACATAGTGAGATTATGTAAGGAGTGCATGCAGAAATCCAGAGTGATGGTAGCAACCTGTGGATAGACCCAAAACCAATAATAGCAGGCAGATAATGGCTTCAGTTAAAAATACAGATAATGGCTTCTTTACTGTTTGTTTCCCACCCAACATGAAACTCATAGTAGACACCGGAGATTAACCAGATAGTAGATAGATACTATTGATAGCGGCCCCGATATGTACCCCACAACCATTTAAAAACTCAAGTTTGACCATTAGTTTGGAGCTGACTCAGAGTCTAATCGGTGAACAGGACGATAAAGTAGCATGTAATATTAAGCGATGCATAACGTAAGCAGACACGAAAGAGTGAGACCTCTCTTGCGGACCCGTTTAGTCCTCGAGGTCATCTGCTCGGTTGATGATGGTAGTGCAGTTTTCATGGCTGCCAGCGGCAGGAAAGAAGATCTGAGGCGGCGAAAGATAGTCTGGAGGCCGGATCCCTGCTGTGCTGGACCCTTCTGTCGTTGGAGCAGCTGAGCTGGGGTGGACGACGGCGCAGCATGAGCGGGACAAACCACGCAAGGTTTTCTTTGACAACTATCTGTAAGAGAAGTAATTCTGTAAGGGCTCATTTGAATTGGAGGATACCAACAATGCAGGGATAGGAAATGGACATGAATAGGATAGGAATGCACGTGCAAAACAGAGAATTTAAAAACACGGGATTTCTGCCAATCTGGGTGTTTGATTCACAACAATTGGAAGATCACATGATGCAAAGAAGCATGGTGACATTAAGTCAAACCACAAGAAAATGTACGGTTATAATGCTATTATGCTACTATCTCTTAGTCTTGTGCTTCATGAATAGGAATTTGAAAAGGAGGACAAGTGAAAATTAAAATTCCTACGTTTTTTCTTTCAAGGAGACACTAAAGGAACAAATCCGTGTGCTCAGTGGACAATATATATAACATGTAGAGTAAAAAAGAGATGCAACAAGTGTAGAACCTCTTTGGCGAAGCCATGTCGATCTCAGCGTGATTGGGTTGGCCGGTGAGGATGCTCCGGCTGACTTGGCTGTCGAAGGAGGGGAAGAAGATCTTAGGTGTCTAGAGATGGAGCCCGAGGTACTGCTCCGCTGTGATGGAGGGTTTCATCGTTGGAGCAGCTCCGGTGAGTTGTACGACGCCGAGGCTGAAGCAGGACAAGAGTGACAACGAACAACTTTAACCTGAGTGGACTTCTAATAGCATCTCATACATGACGTAAAATACATAACCACAAAGTGCTAGATGTAAAATACATCAGCCACTCATCTCTGAACTTAACTGTCGAAACTGAACTTAACTGTCGAAACTGAACGCACTAGCAAGGTGAGGCTACACGTCGGTCGACTGACTTTTTCATCTCTGGTCAGTCGATTTTGCAGCCGTTGGATACGAAATCAAGGGACTGCGGTTCATCTTCAACCTCCACCCCCCTGAGCCGGCCAAACAGCAGCCCCCCGCCGCCCGCGGCCGGCGGTGCGCCGCCCCGCCTGCCCCAAAAACAATCCCCACCGCCGGTCCGCCACCGCCCTGGCCATCCCTATAGGCCACCCCATGCCGAGCTTTTTCTCCAGCGATCCCCACGCCACCGCCCCTCCAACGCCCCGCCACCGCCGGCGACCACCGCCCCCATCCTGAACCCTAAGATAGATAGTGGGGTATCTCTCCGTCGAGCCCCCCTCCCCGCTGCGGCTGGTTCTTCCTTCACCACGGCGAGCCCCCCCACCACCTGAAAATTGACTAACCCAAAAGTCGATTCAGTCGACTGAAGTGTAGCTAAATCGGAGCAGCATCGCAAGCAAGAGCAAGAGCGAGAGAAACAGCGCGAGCAAGAGCAATAGCAAGAGCAGACCAGGTAGGGGACCGAGAGCAAGAGCAGAGCAGCAGCGCGAGCGAGAGCTAAAACAGCAGCAGGTCCTACTGATGTGGACGTCGCCGCCGAGGGAGCGACGCCGTGGAGGAAGTGGCCGGCGACGCCGCCATGGATGGAGCCGCACCATGTCGGCTCGGGACCGAGTGCCGGCAGCACCGTGAGATCGAATCAAGAAGAAAATGCGGTGATTAGTGTACAACCTCTTTGGTGGCGCTGATTAGGCCGCAGCTTCATCCAAGGAAACGGTGGTGATGATGCTCTGCCGGTGGTGCACGTGAAGACGGCGGTGTGGGAATGGAGGTGGCACGAAAGACGAGGGGAACGTCGGGGCAGCTCCTTGGAGGTGGAGGACGGGGTGGCTGAACCGTACGGTGGATGAGGGACGTCGAGGTGTTGTTGTGGACCACGTCGTCGGGGAAGAGGCTTCGGCTGGGTGGCAGACGGAGCAGGGTGTGGGGTTTCGTCACGGGTTTTCGCGGCCTCGGTGTATGAATGGGTGGGCGGATGGGATGGCAGTGGGGAACCATGGCTTAGAGACGCGTGTGTCCGAAATGTGGGGTAAGTTACGAAAGTACCCCCACCGATTTGAGGCGGTTCTTTCGGTTCAGGGGTACCACGGGCATTTCGCGTGTCTGGATTTCACGGGAGGTGGGAGTTTTCGCGCGCGTTGTAATTTCGAAATAGCAAGGCACGGGTTGAGATGGAGGGAGTTGTCGGAGCACAACGAGACAAAGATATATCTTAAATATTTCGGGCTAACAAGGCAGGGGTTGAAATTTTCGGACAAGCCTAACGTGTACTGTCCCAAATCAATGCGCCCTACAAATGTCATTCAAAACTTTGAATTCATGTTATGTTCAATTAAAATATTTCGATACGTGTATAATGCATGCAACCTACTACTCAAATGAACGTTTAGTGCATTCCAAACGTATATACTACGCTTCAATATGAACTAAATTTGAATTCGTTTATCTATTTGAATAAGATCTACAGTAATGATTGTTGTGAAGTCAAAGCATTTGAATTCGTTTCTCTGTTTTAATAAGATCTACAATCATCATTATTGTCAAGTTAAACCATTGTTTGTGTATTATCTTCACAGCACACCACATGATTAGTCTCGAGTTACATATGAACTATGTGTACTCCTATATGAACTCCAACTAGATTTTTTGAATCCACTTTATTTTGATTTCAAATCACATTACATTTCTAGCTCTAGCTAGATCTTCATAATCTAAACCATGTCTCATATGTATAATGTGTTTATCACATTATGTATGGTGCCCCGCCCCCTACGCCTACAGGTATTTAGATGTAAGTTGCAAACACCACACATTACCACAAATTCAAATAAAATGTGAGAATGTTCGATATATAGTATTGTTTAGATTGTTTGATATTTAGTTGTAAGCTGCGAACGCCACACATTATCACAAATTCAAATAAAATGTGAGATTGTTTGATGTATAGTATGGTTTAGATTGTTCGGCATTTAGCTGTGAGTTGCAAACGCCATGCATTATCACATTATGGTATAACATGTGCACAACACGTGTATCACCGCTATATTCATGCATGCAATGTTTAAAACACTATGATCTCCTATTCAAATATATGAATCCGCTTTCATATCAAACTATGATCTTTGTTAGTCTCTTACACCCACACAATCCTCTAACCTTTGTAGCTACCACTAACTTTCTCTCGTGCATGCACATGCCCTCCTCGCCCTCCCCCTCCCTCGGCATTCTATCCACTTGGCACCTTCATTTTTTTCTTTAGGTCGTTCTTCCAGAGTCTCCACAACTCCTTTCCGACACACACCGATCGATAAACCTCTCTAGCGGTGCCTGCCTACAACATACAAACACACCTTCAATCTCCTCCTTTATGTGTCCTTGCCTCGTGTCTCTCATACGGTCAGACACACATGTAAACTCTCGCCCCTCTTTTCATCGCTCTCACAACCGCACACTCTTCCCCCTATCTAGCTAGTAGTTGGGCCTCTCGCACCACCTCCTAGCTCCATTCTCTCTGTCTATCCGTCTCGCTGGGCCTTATTTGCCTCTAACAAATGGATGTACACCGACCGATCTCTCGCCATATATATAGCTAGCTAGGTCCTTATAACTCGTTTTACCCACACGTTAATCGATCTACCTCATTAGTTGTGTCTCTCCCTTCCTCCGACAAACAACAATTGATCTACCGATCTAGTTAGGTTTGCTTACCAAACACATGGTTCCCCTTCATCATCCATGGATGCGTCCCGACAGATCTATCACACACAGGCACACAGAGAAACACATCCCCACTCTTATTGATAACATTGTAGTTCCACCCTCAGTTTGTCTAGTAGGCCTCTCCCACCATCTTCGAGAAGCAACTCCATCACCCATCCAGCACTCTACCCCTCTCCCTCCCTCTCCCTCCCTCTCTCCCTCCCTCTCTCCCTCCTCTCTCTCTCTGTCCCATCATATTTCCCGTCCTTTAGTTATGTATGGATGTCGACCTATCTCCCTCAATACATAGCTGGGTCTCTCCTTCTCAACACATATACGAGTCGTTCTACCTCTATAGTTAGGCCTCTGTCTACCCCTCCCACCACCCCCTCCCCCCCACACACACCGATACATCGAGCGCTCTAGTCATGTCTCCCTGCCACACACAAACTTGATGTGTGCCCTCTAACGTTCCGGTAGGCTAGTTGGCCTATATCTTTGACTTGTACACCCAAACAATTTCGATGGCTCTCTTCATCGATCTCGCACCCACCCACTTGATCCTCTCTTTGACTCTATCGATAGCTATGACCCCTCCCTCTCTTCTCGTGGATTGCCCGACCCTCTATGTATGATATGGATAGGCCTCCATTTAACACACATTGCATGCAAAATTTTGTTTGAGATGTCATTGACACATATTCCCACAAATAATTCACGAAATCAACCCCCACCCCACCCCCACCCCAAAACAAAAAACACTCACGAACGCGGTTTGTATCTCTCACACACACCCCACATAGGTGGGGGACGTGCACGAAGAGAAGAGGTTCATGCACGGCGCACGTACTCCCATCTCTTTCCCAACCACACCCGCGCGGGTACACGGTGGAGCTCATTTCTGTACGAAAAAGGCAGCCAATGTGGTAATTTGGCACGTGTACTGGTTGTCCACTTGGTGGAGGGAGGATCATCTACCATGGGTGAACAAACAAATTGCGACTTGACGCGTTATGTTAAATTAAAAAAAGAGGCAAACCATGTGGGGCCTACCTTAGAGGCAAGGCTCTATACACTGGAGTACTTTTGATGTGTCCCATCAACTCGCAGAACAAGGAGAAGCTTGCTTAGTACGCCGTCTCCCCCGCCCACGGGCGCGGTGGCTCGCAGGATGAGGTGAGGCTTGCTTACCACGCCTTACGCCCGCTCCCTCGCCCACGCGCGCGGTGGCTCGCAGCCCGAGGAGAAAATTTTACTACTCCCTCCGTTTACTCATCGTCCCTACTACCTTGGTTATAGATATTATACTATCATATTGTTTGGAATATATATGTCCTTTAGTAGATTTCAATATGAACTACTAGTACATACTCCAAACACTGATGTATATAGACGTATTTTAGAGTGTAGATTCACTCATTTTGCTCTGTATGTAGCACTCTCCCTCGCCCCTCGACCCTCGCCCACATGGTGGATGCGCAGCAATTCATTCGGTCTCATATAGCCAGAACGATATATACTACACTACCATTATTGCTCGACTTCCCAAAGAGGCGAAGAGCCAATCGCAAGGTTAATATCTTGGAGATGCCAAGCGCAAGGTTATAGGAGAACGAGTAGTAGGTGCCGCGTCATTTATAAATAAAGTTTTTTTTTCTTCAGTGGCACGTACGCAATATGATAGGTTCATATGGAGAGAAAAGGAAACCGCTCCACTATATACACAGTCAGGACGGGCCAGCCTACATGGTTGCTTGCTGGGGTTGCTCTCTTCACACTCTCTCGCACAAAACGATTGTGGCCACATCTCTAACATCCCGGCGGATCACATCTGCTTGGGGAAGGGGTGGATGCTTAGTGTAGATGCGGTGGCCATCGCCGACGGTGAAAAACCACTGTCGGCACGTCCCGATCAGGGGTCCCCGCCATTCTCTCTCACAAAGCTGGTGAGATTGCCTTCGTCCCTTGCTCACTGCCGCGACGTGGGCAGTTGCCGCCTCCCGCCGCCCTCCTCAAGGTTGAGCTACGTCCCTCAGGTACAACTCCCTTTACAGCCGGCTTGCACCACTGCTCTAGCTGCCCACATCACTCCCTGTGGATATTTCTCTACTTCTTTGCCTCGCACATACCTCTACTGGCTTCTACGTACTGTATTTGTGATGAGTTTATGTCTCATCAACTAGTCCTAGTAATCTTATTCTAATCACGCTTGTTCAATTTCTTTGCCACAGGGATGCTCATCTCGATTTTGGTGAAACTGCACAAAATGATCCGATGGTCAAAAGGTTGCAAACTTCATTTATTAGGAAGCTCGAACGTTGCCAGCAAATTGAAGCCTGGTAAGGGTTCACAGTTCAAGGGCTAGGGACTGCATGGATCATTTTTTTCTTTAGCTGCCTCTGTTCCAAAATAAGTGTCAACTTTAGTAGTAGTACAACTTTGTACCAAAGTTTGCACAAAGTTGAGAAACTTATTTTGGAACGGAGGGAGTACATATTTGCTATGATCTGTCAATCATTGAGATGCAATAGCATGCATGTTAGTCTCCTTTGTATTTAATGAAATGTTGCAATGGGCAACCTTGGACGCAAGATACATGTAACAGAAGCTGGAAGCTTCATATCATTGTACAAATTTATCTCGCTGATAAATTACAGTACGTACTATACTAGTACTTCCTCCGTTCCTAAATATAAGGCTTTGTAGAGATTTCACCATGAACCACATGCGTATCACTGAGCCTGTATGTTTTCACTGCTCTTGCACGCCTCCGCTGTAAGAATGGAGAAAATTGTAATCTAGTAGGTATACCTCCTTTCGCCGAAAGCGTGGGACATCTAGCAGTCCTACGACCTCAGTAATAAAGACCAATGAGCCGTCAAATCACATAGACCCAGCAGTAAGTTGGACGGACGAAGCAACCATCACTCTTGCGCCAGTGAGAGGTTGCGTCCGCTCTGCCCGGGCATGAATGCGACACCGATTCTTTGGAGCGGCGCTGACGTTTCGGGCGGGAAGCGCGCGCGGGCGATGTAAGGGCTTTGGGTGGGCCAGGCTGGTCAGGAGCAGCCATGGCAGCTGTCCGCATGTCCCTACCGGACACGCCCGGAAACGAGAGGATGCATCGACTCTTGCGGCTAAAATCATACACTACACAACATCTCTCTGTAGGAGTAGGTCGATCTGTCGCTCTCTCTAACACACACATGGTGTTGAACACACACGCACATGCGCACACACACACACACACGCACACGCACGCACCTTGGTCCCGTTGCACCTTCTAACGTGACTTATTACACCTAGACGGAGGGAGTAGTAAGTATACGAGATACAGTGGCACACTGACTTAAGTCGAATACAAGTGCCCAAAATTTGTGTGCATGTTATAATAAGGATTCGGGAATGTATAAAAGGTTATTTCCCTCTCGTTGAACATGACGGGAGGGTTGTGTAGCTGGTTAGCCTGTTCGCTCATCAAACTTGAGGTCTCGGGTTCGATAACTACACTTGAGCATAATTTGTGCCAAGAGGATTCTTTGACTCGTCAAAATGTTTTCTAGGGTTTGCACGCTTCACTCTCTCTCTCTAGTATATATACACGCTGGAGCCTCAGCGCTTGTAGTTGCTCTCTTCACACTCTCTCGCCCTCTCCCGTTGGAGCCTCAACGCTTGTAGTTGCTCTCTTCACACTCTCTCGCCCTCTCCAGATCTAAACAAGACTTTGTTGGCCTCTCTCTCCCCTCACTGCTGCTCAAAGAGCCGGCAGGATCCATCTGCCGGGAAGGGAAGGAGGCTTAACACTGTCGCCGTCAGCGAGGGACTACTGGCGCAGCTGTTCACTTTCCACCCAGCGGTGGCGCGGGAGGGCCTCCGACCCCTTCTTCTTCGCTGTCGTCCCGTCGCCCGCTGAACCACGCCCCAAGAACCTTAAGGTATAATTTACTTACTCCACATGCATTGCTCTAGCTGCATGTATACCATGAATCTAGGACGCGGTTCAAAGAGGAAAGGAGTGGGAAAAGTTGTATATAGCATGAATCTCGGACGTGGTTCAAAGAGGAAATGAAGGGGGAAAGTTGTATAGCGTTAATCTAGGACGTGGTTCAAAGAGGAAAGGAATGGGGGAAAGTAGTGGGGAAAGTTGTATCGCATAAATCTAGGATGTGGTTCAAAAAGGAAAGGAAGGGGTGAAAGTACTAGTTCAAAAAGGAAAGGAAGGGACAAGGCTGTAGAGTTTGAGCAGGACTAGATTTGCTGCGCTCACATAGGGAAAGGCGTCTGATAACAAAACTGGGACCAACACGGACTGACACGGAGTTTTTTTAGTCCCTACACCAAAATGTCCCTGTAAACAAACACACTCTAATAATGCCGCTGCAAAATTGATGCAATGCCATAGTTAAAAGCAAATTACATGTTTAGCGAATTTTATTGTTAATATAATCTCTATGTTAATATTAATCAATGCCACCGTTTGAGAAATGCTACTGTCTTGCTTTCTTTCCCATTTAGATAAGGTATATGCTTCTTTTTATTGGCTTCTGTGTCATCCACCGTTATTGACCACTAATTGTTTCCTTTGCACCTCTGTGTAAACAGGATTATCTGCTTCACCTCGTTGCCATTGTGACCTTTTGTTGCACTGCACAAAACACTTTTGCAAAATGTCACACCGACAACGTTGCTTGATTGCTTGATCTTAGTGGAACTGCACAAGAGGAGACCTTACTTCCTATCCATTAAGGCGGATTTGGTTCAGATCTTCTTCTTGTGAGTTGTTTGAATTCCGCATCATGAGAGGTCAGTACTAGCCTTCTTTCACATGATTCTGCAGAGTGCATTCATATGTTGTGCTACTTGTACGATAATGTTGCTTGATTTTAGTGAACTGCACAAATGGAGACAAGACTTCCAATCTGTATGTGCACCGTAATATCCCATTGAGGTAAGATAAGGATATTTCACAACTGCTGGCCTGTATTTTGCCACTTTCATTAGAAAATTAAGTTTAGTACTATACTTGTGCTCCCTAATTGACATGCCAAATCTTACATTGAAGGCGAAGCTTGTTTGTTATTGAACCAAGTAATGAAGGGGAAGAACAAGAGGAAGAAAAACAAAAATCAACTCCCAATACTGTCATGAAAAAGTGGTATTGTCCTTGAGAAGTGCTTTATCTATGCTGTTTTAAATAATTCCTTTCCTTTTTTCGAGCAAACAGTGATGCTAGCATTTAGTAGTCCTCTTGTCTTTGCATAACAGGATCATCTTCCTCTGAAGAAGAATATGGAGTACGTGAAGTGACTAGTTCCGATTATGCCAGGATGAAGAAGCCATGTCTATCTTATCATCAGAAGGAGCAGTTGAAGGATGGTTACATTACTCCCCACAAGACCAAACTAACTTCAGCTCAGAAGGACTGACAAAATCTCCATTTTTTTGTTGTGATGCGCGAGTACAATGTTGTTCTAGGATTCTTTCTGGTGAGTTCCATTTTTCTAAAAGTGTGCTCTACATGGACCATGTATGTGCCTGTTGAAACTGTCAATTCATAGTACAGTTTGCTCTATACTAATCACTTTTTTGTATTTGTGCAAACAGGGGTGCTCAGCTTGATTTCAATGGGAACTGACAAAATGTTCATGAATACATCGAATCATTCATTTCCACCACAAGAAAGGAGTTGCCGATAAGTTCAAGGCGTTGCAACATATAAGGGCGAAATCATACAAGCTACACGCGAATTTGGTTGATTTTGGTGGAACTGCACAAAAAGAACAGCTGGTTTATTTAGCACGAGGTGCCATGTCAATGCCCGAAGTGATGGCAAACCCTGCCCATTCCACAATCGTAGGCATTTGATATTTTGGAATGGGACAACCTTGTCAAATTTTGCTCATTGATTTTAGCAAGACATGCGTTTGATATTTTCAAATGGGACGCCCTTGCTGTCAGCAGCGTCGATCAATTTTTTCTTTATTCTTTAGTTGTGAAGTAAATATTGCCTCTGACATGTGAGTCACTGAGATGCATAATCATCGATTGTTTTGAATGTTCTCTATGAATTGCCAGGCCTGTGTGTTTTATTGCAATGTACAGAAACGCTAAAAACCTGCTCAAACTCTTTGTACTCCTTCTGTTCCTTTTTACTTCGCACATTGTGAAAGTGCATACTTTTTTGTATAAGATTGGTCAAAGTAGAGATACTTTGACTGCAGACAAAACTTGTATGCAGACTAGAAAGGACCGGAGGGAGTACATGTGAAACTGCTGCAAACGAGGTGATCACCCTGGGAATAATGCTAGTACATATTGTTTTGCATGTTCGTCCAATGCTAGTGATACAGGAATTCGAACTAATCGAAATAAAGTCATTCATACATGGTCGAATTTCATATAAACATGCCAGATTTCATTACATTTCATACATTCTTCAACTAAAAAGGGGTGCGCTGGAGGTATAATTAATTAACCAAAGCTACCCACCTGTGTCCCGCTGAGCCGAACAGAAGCTTCAGTGACTTAACTGTAGGTGCAGTTGCATAACTGACATGTAGCCTGTTGGGCCCACGTGTCAGTCAGCCAACTGCACCAGCAGTTAAGTAGAAGCAGTGTTACTCTCCAGCAGAACTCCCCGACTCCACGTCGCCGCCAAGAAGCTAACCGGCCGTTAATGGTCAACCCGCCTAGCTTGGCTTCAACAGGAGGGTAGCAGCGGTGGCCTTACTTGGACCCGAGCGGTGGTGACCTACCGTGTTCTATTCTTCCTCATTTTCTGTGTGGCGCGGCCTCGTTGGCAGCGGGGCGGGGCCTCGGCGGAGCCGGCGATGTCCTCTGTCTCGTTGCCGGCGGGCGGCGCCTCAGCGAAGCGGTGGAAATCCTCCCCCATGTTGCCGGTAGGGTGGGGCCTCGGCTGAGCCGGTGATGTCCTCTGCCTCGTTGTTGGCGGGGCGGGGCCTCGGCGGAGCCGGCGGTGTCCTCTGCCTTATTGTTGGCGCCGCGGGGCCTCAACGGAGCAGGGCCTCGTCGATGCCAGCGGAGCGAGGACTCGTCGGAGCCGGCATTGTCCTCTGCCTTGTCCTCGGTCTCGCCAAACAGCGCCTCGCCCGCTTCATCGCCCTCTTTGCTAGCCTCTTTGTAGGCGGCCGCAGCCTCCGCCACCCGCATGCGCTCCCGCCAGTGCTCGAGGCGGCCGTTGCGGACGGAGCGGTACGAGTCGAGCAGCGCCTCCTGCTCCGCCCGCTCCGCGGCGATCTGCTCCTCCGCCTGCAGATGCTCCTGGAGGAGATGGTGGTTGTAGGCGGCGTCGGCCTGCGCCTCCCGGAACTGCTCCTGACGCATCTGCCTCACACTGTCCATATATTGGGCACGGGCCTCACCGATGGTCATGGTGCAATGCACCAGCGAGGATGGCGCGGAGGAGGGGGTTGGCGCCGGATCGTCGACTACCATGTTCTCCATTGGGACGTCATCATCCTCCGGCTGCCTGCCGGCCAGCCGGTCGGCAGCAATGGCTGCCATCTCTTGTGGTCCGTCGTCCGCCCGTCCCGAAGAGCACTGGAGCGCGAGGAAGCCATGGTGGGCAGTAGTGGTGTGGATAGGAGAAAGGGAACGGATGCGGATGACTGCGGCTATGGCCGGCGCAGCAGTTTATATATCAATGGTGGGCGGGCGGAGGGACGGGCGTGTGGCGCCGGAGTAGCCGCCTCGGCAACCGCGTATCATTAATGTGGGCGGCAGATGGACGGACGGCACTTGTGTCATTTCAAGGCGAAGCAATCGCCTGCACTGGGAAGCGGGGCGGGCGGCGCTGACTGTTTTGGGCGGAAAGCGCGCGCGGGCGAGGAGATGACTTTACTTGGAGAGGATGACAATGGGGACTCACC
>NC_057812.1:233148123-233153241 GCF_018294505.1 Triticum aestivum | reverse complement strand
TGTGTGTGTGTGTGTGTGTGTGTGTGTGTGTGTATAAAACTATACTTCCTCCGTCTAGGTGAATAAGTCGTATTAGAAGGTGCATCACGACCTAGGTGCAAGTAGATTGGTGGAAAAGAAGAATATTTCTCTCTTCTAAACACAACATTTAATCACAGCAGTTAAGAGGATGCCTTATTAGCTACCCATGCAGGCCATCGTAATTCATAGCATGCAAAGCGCTTTTATTTCTTGCCTAATAATCGCATGGACGTGTTGCATGCATTGGTCCTTGCCCGAGCAAAATAAAGGGAGGAAAGGGGTTTCCACGAGAGACAACGAGGCAGAGGTGGAAGCGCTCGCTGGAGTTATTTATTTTGCTTCCCCCTGGTTTCCTGACATCACGGCCCCACACCATTGTCAACCTATATAGTACTAGTCAATAAACGAGAGAATTGCACAAGAAGCGGCCGATAGCTGGGACCAAGCAGCTCGAGCAATATTTGTATTTTTGAGGTGTGAGCACTGCAGAGTTTTTCGATGTTTAGCCCGGATATTAATTTTTCTCCTGTGAACAACAACGAAAACATCGCTGCAGGTATTAACTGGGCGGGCTGTGGCCCATCTAGCCCAGGCCAGATATCCAGCCCAGATATTAATTTTTTTCAAGCTGAAAATGGCTAGCCCAGCTATACTTTTTTTGAGGAATACCCAGGCAAGGTCAAGTTGTTATTCTCCGCCCCGCTGGGCTACAAATCTTTCCTAGGAGGGATGCATTAGGCTTAACAAGAAAATGGGCTTTAAGAAATAATAAATGGGATGTAATTATAAAAACTGGGCAGTAACTATAAAAAATGCACCAAACACATGATTACTTTATAAAATATTATTTTTGGATATTGAAAATTTTAATTTCATTAATTGTTGCGAGCGCAATGTTTCGTTGGATTTTTACGTAATATAAATTTATATTGAAATTGTATTTAATCTGACTAGAAATTTCGGGATAAAAATATTTCGGATCCCATCAAAATGTGGGAAATTTTATTGAATTCTGTTTTGAACGGTTGATTGAAATGGGCTGTACTTTTAACAAACTGTAAATGGGCTGTAGTAAATTCCATTAGAATTCAAAAATGGGCTACACATTCTTACAAAACTCAAATGGGCTATAGGTTCTCTGCCACACACTTCTGGCCTTACTAAGTTGACGCGTCCCCTAAAAAAACAGAGTTGACGCGTATGCAAGGCTTTGTCAACTTATAGTCAACACACGGTTCTAGAAGCAGTGGCCGTTGGATGTCCATCCAACGAATGCCGTGCTTCTTCTTCAATCTCGGATATTCTAGCTTCACTCGCCAAAAAATGATTCCTCCCCCTGACATCTGGGGCGCACCATTTCGGAAGCTCACCTGTGGGCCTACTAAGTTGACATACTAAGGGCTTTGTCAACTTAGTCAATATAAACAATTCTAGCTGCAGTGACCGTACGATGTCCATCCAACGGCCGTAGTGCTTCTTCAACCTCTGATCTTCTTGCTCCAGCCGCCCAAAGCAGCGCCGTGGAGGGATGTGGGCCTGCTCCTGCCTCCCGTGGCCTGCTCCTGCCTCCCGTGGCCGGCTGTGCTGCCGTGGAGGCCTCACCGCCCCCTACTATTCCCATCGCTGGCCAGGCCCTGCGGCGACGGCAGCCTCACACCGCAGCCGAACGAGTGAACCCTCATACTCCTCTCCGCGTGGGCATCCACTGCCGCGTCTTCACCGGCTCCGCGTCGTTCCCTTCCTAGGCCTCGCCGTCGTCCACCGCCTTGGTGCTCTCGGCGCGGCGTGGTCAACATGGAAGGAACGACTTCCATCGAACGTGTACTGTACATGGAGAGGCTGACAGCTGGGTCCACGGCGGCAACAAGGAAGTGCCTCCTTATTACGCGGAAAATAATGATTCCTCCACCTGACAGCAGGGACCCACCGGACGGGCCACCAGTATTTTGCGAAAAAAATCGTTTCCCCTGACTGCTGGGACCCACCGGACGGGCCACCGTATTTCGCAAAAAAAAACGTCCCCCCCGCTGTCAGCTCGGACCCAGCGGAAGTGCCTCCTTATTACGCACAAAAAAATGAATACTCCCCCGGCTAGCTGGGACCCACCTTGCTGGGAGGCTGACTTGTGGGCCTACTAAGTTGACGGGGACGAAAGGCTTTATAAACTTAGTCAATATGAACGATTCTAGCTCTAGTGACCGTACGATGTCCATCCAACGGCCGTAGTGTCGTGGTTCTAAGCCTGACAGTAGAGTGGGGGGTAGGTATGGAGAGGCAAGGTCCTAGCTATGGAGAGGTTGTAAGCACAAAGGATGTACGAGTTCAGGCCCTTCTCGGAAGAAGTAACAGCCCTACGTCTCGGAGCCCGGAGGCGGTCGAGTGGATTATGAATGTATGGATTACAAGGTGCCGAACCCTTCTGCCTGTGGAGGGGGGTGGCTTATATAGAGTGCGCCAGGACCCCAGCCAGCCCACGTAGGAGAGGGTTTAAGGTGAGTTAAGTCTGGGGCGTTACTGGTAACGCCCCACATAAAGTGCCTTTACTATCATAAAGTCTACTTAATTATAGGCCGTTGCGGTGCAGAGTGCCTTTTGACCTCCTGGTGGTCGAGTGAGTCTTCGTGGTCGAGTCCTTCAGGCCAGTCGAGTGAATCTTCGTTGGTCGACTGGAAGGCGACCTCTTCTAGGGATGTCCTAGGGTAAGTTACTTGGAACGGGTCCATGACCCTACCCTAGGTACATAACCCCATCATTAGCCCCCGAATGGATTGAGGCTTCGAGTGAAGAAGGAGTTGATGTCGTTTCTGATTAACCTTTGCGCTCTAGTTGTGCGATGTTCTGGATCAAAGAATCCCTTCGTTGACAGGGAGCAATTTGTCTTCGGTCGACTCGATCCATTCTATTTTTGCGTCGAGTGATCTTTCGAGCTTCGACGATCTCCGAGCGACGGATCACCGGAAACACCGCGTCTGATAGACTGATTTGTTGCTCGCGGATTCCGCGGAGTGCGAAATTTGGGGGCGCGCGCGAAGCGGGGCAGACCGCGGCGTTCGGATGGGACGGGGCATAGACGCCTCGATCTCCGCGCCGCCTTTTTCGCCACGTATCCAGTCCTCATAACTGCTCCCAGATATGATTAGATCGACCGGGCCCACATGTCAGCCACTCGGAAGGGACCTTATAAATGTGCCCGGCGAGGAATTCTGTGCTGCGCCTCAGCATTCTCCCTCTCTCCCTCTGCTTCCTTCCTCCCTGCTCAGCGTGTTCGCTCTCGCCCCCGCACCACTTCCCTTCGTGCATCTCACCGGCGACCATGGCCAAGGAGAAGACGGCGGCGCTGGAGCGTGCCAAGAAGGCGTCGGCATCGGAGAAGGCGAAGGGGAGATCCACCAGCCGCAGAGGGTCCTCGTCCAGATCCCGCCTGCCGAAAGGCTGGGTCCAAGGAGACTGGATCCAGTCGACCATCACGGAGAAGGACCTCCTCGACATGGCCAACGAGGGCTTGATCCCTCACGGAGCTGCGAGGTTGCCAGGGAAGGAGTGGCAGCCACAGCCAGAAGAGGGTGAGTGTGTGCTTCTGGCCACTCATGTTGACCGCGGGTTTTCCTTGCCGCCAAGCATTTTCTTCCGTGGCTTCTTGAATTTCTTTGGAGCGCAGCTCCACCATTTTACCCCAAACTCCATTGCCTATCTCGCTGCATTCGTGTCCATGTGTGAGGGTTTCTTGGGCTGTCGACCGCACTGGGGCTTGTTCAAACGTATCTTCACGTGTCGCTCTCAGACCGTGAAGAAGGCGAGCCCAGGTGATGAGAAGACCCGAGTCGTCCAAATGTGTGGGGGCCTGGGGATTCAGGTGAGGAATAATAGCACCTTCCCGCCCATGTCCTTTCCCGAGTCCGTCAGAGGCTGGCAGTCGACTTGGTTCTACTGCCAGGTCCAGTCGACGCCAGGGCAGTCGAGTGGACTCCCTCCGTTCACCATGGACCGAGTGAACAAGCCCTCCCCTCTGAAGCTGATTCCGGAGGAGAAAGCCGACGTGAAGATGTTGATGGAGCGCGTGGTGCAGCTGGTTCGGGAGGGTGTGACAGGCATGGACCTCTTGGAGGTTTTCCTCAAGCGTCGCATCCAGCCTCTCCAGTTCCGGAGCCACTGCATGTGGTTGTACTGTGGGCCCGAAGACGAGACTAGAGTCCATCCAGAAGAAGTCGACGACGCCACTCTGGAAAGGTGGATGGTAGCCGTTACTGGGAACAGGGACAACCCGCGCGGAGCCAGAAGGATTCCTCCACTCGACCACAACAGCGATCCAAACAAGGTACACTTGCTCTGCTTTCCATTGTGTCCTTGTCGTATTCATTTCTGCTAACCCTGTCGACTGGTCGACTGATCCTTGTTTGGGCGTCTGCTAGGCCTTCACCGAGCTGTACTCGATGCCCAATGGGGCACAAGCTTCGACTGAAGAAGGTGAGGCGAGCGGGGGCGAGGCGAGCGGGGGCGAGAGCCAGGAAGAGGAGGAATGGGACTCGGATGCTGCGGGGGATGATGACGACGATGATGATGATGAAGGTGATGAGGATGACATCAAAGACGAGGAAGAAGAGGAGGAGGAGGTCGTTCCACCGCGCTCAGAAAGGCGGTCGAAGCTTGTCCACGACCCTTCGACCGAACGTGGTAAGGGGGTTGCGACTGCCACTCAGTCGACCAAGCGCCCTCGGACCACCTCTCCGGCGCCGACTGAAAAGGCGCCGAAGCAGCCCAGGGCGGCCTCATCGAAGCCGACCAAGCTCCTGCCGAAGATGAAGGTGTCCATCCCCACCATATCAGGGTAATTGTGTTGCTCATATTTTCTTATTCTTGTGCGAACTTTATCTTTGGTCGACGCTGAGGTTAGTCGACTGATCCTTTGGAGTTGCAGTGCTGCTACCTCTGAGACTTCGGCCCGGGCCGATGACCACGAGATGGAGGATGCGGCAACTTCGAACCCAGGTACTGTATTCTTAACACCGTTTTTAGTCGACTGACTCGCGACCTCTGATCCTGATTCTTCTTCGCAGTTCCGCCCCATACTGTTATCGATCTTCCTGACGACGACGAGGA
>NC_057812.1:233145922-233147680 GCF_018294505.1 Triticum aestivum | reverse complement strand
ATATGCTACCAAAAACTTTTCTTTTCCGGGATTTATATTAGTCACCCACTGGGTGTGTCGAATAAACTCCGTGTTAGCGGGGGCACGCTGAGTGCACCCGCTGGGTGTAGTCCCCAAGGCTAAGGTCGACTGCTGGCAGACGGCTTTAGGCTTTACGATGTCAATCTTTCTGTCAGTCGACTGGTCGACTGGATTTCGCAAACTGGTGGGGGCACGCTGAGTGCACCCACTGGGTGTAGTCCCCAAGGCTAAGGTCGACTGCTGGCAGTCGGCCTTAGGCTTTATGATGTCAATCTTTCTGTCAGTCGACTGGTCGACTGGATTTCGCAAACCGGTGGGGGCACGCTGAGTGCACCCACTGGGTGTAGTCCCCGAGACTGTGGTCGACTGCTTGCAGTTGATCACAGTCTTAGAGAATGCGTCTCGCACACTGTTTTTTTTGTGGTCGACTTTGTTTTCAACAGGATTAGTGGGGGCACGCTGAGTGCACCCACTGGGTGTAGTCCCCGAGACTACGGTCGAATGCTTGTATTCGGCTGTAGTCTTAGAAACGTGTGTTTTTCCCTTTTTCACTCGGAAGTGAATTATTTTTGACATTTAGTCGATTGGTTCTTCGCAGAACTCTTGTGATCTTGTGGCTCGCTACTCAGAACTGGAACAGAAGCATACTCAAGTCGAGCTGAACTTGAAGCTGGTTCAGGAGAAGCTGACAAAGGCAAAGGAGGAGACTGAAGGTATGTTTGGTGAGACCCTGACGACTGCTTTTCCCCTTGCTTGTTTCGGCATCTGATCTCGCTGTAACTTGCAGGTAAGGTAAGGGAGGCCCAGCAGAAGAAAGACCTTGAGCTAGCTGAGAAGATCAAGCTTGCTGACGAGAAGTTAGCTTCAGTCACCAAGCTCGAACAAGACAATACCAATCTGAAAACTGCTCTTGGGATTGCCAACAAGGAAGTCAGTCGACTGAGAACTGACAAAGCTGCCTTGACCGACCAAGTCAGCGAATTGACTGAGAAGAAAACTGAACTGGAGGCCTTCCTGAGTGGCCTTGCCAAGAAGCTGTTTCTTATGCTTGAAGGTAAACCTCCATGTTTGGCAAATATTTCCAACTGTGGCTTCTTCCATTCGACTATCCCCTTGACTTAGTGATCACCCTTGCAGAATTTTGTCAAAACTTTGAAGAGGAAACCAGCCGACTGGAGCCAAACCTTGACCCCGTCAATTCTCCGGTGAACGACAAAGTTGCCATGGATGTTTTCTGACTGGAGTCTCGTGTCGCAGCTGTCGTGGACTATCTCGCAAGGCTGAAGGCCGCCACATCTCGCATCGACTCGACGCTCTGGCCTGAGGAGACACTTCAGAATGACCTTGAGTCGCTGATGGCCCGCTTGAACGCGATCCCTGGTCGAGTGCAGGAGTGGAAAAAGTCTTCGGCTCGGTGTGGTGCAGATGTCGCTCTGTGTCTGGCCCGAGTCCACTGCAAAGATGCACGAGAGGAAAAGCTGGCGGCCCTTCGGGTGGCCAATACCAAGAAGCACGACTTCAGGTCCTTTATGGAGACTTTCCTTGCAGCTGCCACTCGGATCGCCGACGGAATTGACCTTGATGAATTTGTTGCACCTTCCAGCCCTCCACAGGAGGGGTAAAAAACTTCTTCTGGCTCGACTCTTTAAATTTGCCTCGGTATGCCGAGTGGAATTGTAACCGACAAACTTTAACAGGCTTGACGCCTGAGCACTTTCGGTTCCTTTAGATATCGAT
>NC_057812.1:233142794-233145912 GCF_018294505.1 Triticum aestivum | reverse complement strand
TGGTCGACGCTGAGGTTAGTCGACTGATCCTTTGGAGTTGCAGTGCTGCTACCTCTGAGACTTCGGCCCGGGCCGATGACCACGAGATGGAGGATGCGGCAACTTCGAACCCAGGTACTGTATTCTTAACACCGTTTTTAGTCGACTGACTCGCGACCTCTGATCCTGATTCTTCTTCGCAGTTCCGCCCCATACTGTTATCGATCTTCCTGACGACGACGAGGATGAAGAACTGCTGGCACGCAGGAAGAGTCGGAAAACGCCCGCCAGTAAGGTGCCTCAGGATGCGACGGCGCCTGAGACTCTGACTGTGGAGGAAGGGAACACCACTCGACACACGGTGTCCTTCGCGAGTCCACTGACGAGTGCTCAGCAGCCCTCCCTCTTCACGACTCACCACGTCCCAGAGGACCAAGCTGGTGCAGCGAAGGAGGCAATACGCCAGGCGGGACTCATGATGGAGCAGCTGAAGACCATCCGGGATGCGAGCCAGGCAGCTTATGACGCCAGCTCTGCTCTCCAAAGCAATGTCCAGGTCAGTCGACTGCTGTTTGTTCTGTTGGATATGCTACCAAAAACTTTTCTTTTCCGGGATTTATATTAGTCACCCACTGGGTGTGTCGAATAAACTCCGTGTTAGCGGGGGCACGCTGAGTGCACCCGCTGGGTGTAGTCCCCAAGGCTAAGGTCGACTGCTGGCAGACGGCTTTAGGCTTTACGATGTCAATCTTTCTGTCAGTCGACTGGTCGACTGGATTTCGCAAACTGGTGGGGGCACGCTGAGTGCACCCACTGGGTGTAGTCCCCAAGGCTAAGGTCGACTGCTGGCAGTCGGCCTTAGGCTTTATGATGTCAATCTTTCTGTCAGTCGACTGGTCGACTGGATTTCGCAAACCGGTGGGGGCACGCTGAGTGCACCCACTGGGTGTAGTCCCCGAGACTGTGGTCGACTGCTTGCAGTTGATCACAGTCTTAGAGAATGCGTCTCGCACACTGTTTTTTTTTGAGGTCGACTGGTCGACTTTGTCTTCAACAGGATTAGTGGGGGCACGCTGAGTGCACCCACTGGGTGTAGTCCCCGAGACTACGGTCGAATGCTTGTATTCGGCTGTAGTCTTAGAAACGTGTGTTTTTCCCTTTTTCACTCGGAAGTGAGTTACATTTGACGTTTAGTCGATTGGTTCTTCGCAGAACTCCTGTGATCTTGTGGCTCGCTACTCAGAGCTGGAACAAAAACATACTCAAGTCGAGCTGAGCTTGAAGCTGGTTCAGGAGAAGCTGACAAAGGCAAAGGAGGAGACCGAAGGTATGTTTGGTGAGACCCTGACGACTGCTTTTCCCCTTGCTTGTTTCGGCATCTGATCTCGCTGTAACTTGCAGGTAAGGTAAGGGAGGCCCAGCAGAAGAAAGACCTTGAGCTAGCTGAGAAGATCAAGCTTGCTGACGAGAAGTTAGCTTCAGTCACCAAGCTCGAACAAGACAATACCAATCTGAAAACTGCTCTTGGGATTGCCAACAAGGAAATCAGTCGACTGAGAACTGACAAAGCTGCCTTGACCGACCAAGTCAGCAAATTGACTGAGAAGAAAACTGAACTGGAGGCCTTCCTGAGTGGCCTTGCCAAGAAGCTGTTTCTTATGCTTGAAGGTAAACCTCCATGTTTGGCAAATATTTCCAACTGTGGCTTCTTCCATTCGACTATCCCCTTGACTTAGTGATCACCCTTGCAGAATTTTGTCAAAACTTTGAAGAGGAAACCAGCCGACTGGAGCCAAACCTTGACCCCGTCAATTCTCCGGTGAACGACGAAGTTGCCATGGATGTTTTCCGACTGGAGTCTCGTGTCGCAGCTGTCGTGGACTATCTCGCAAGGCTGAAGGCCGCCACATCTCGCATCGACTCGACGCTCTGGCCTGAGGAGACACTTCAGAATGACCTTGAGTCGCTGATGGCCCGCTTGAACGCGATCCCTGGTCGAGTGCAGGAGTGGAAAAAGTCTTCGGCTCGGTGTGGTGCAGATGTCGCTCTGTGTCTGGCCCGAGTCCACTGCAAAGATGCACGAGAGGAAAAGCTGGCGGCCCTTCGGGTGGCCAATACCAAGAAGCACGACTTCAGGTCCTTTATGGAGACTTTCCTTGCAGCTGCCACTCGGATCGCCGACGGAATTGACCTTGATGAATTTGTTGCACCTTCCAGCCCTCCACAGGAGGGGTAAAAAACTTCTTCTGGCTCGACTCTTTAAATTTGCCTCGGTATGCCGAGTGGAATTGTAACCGACAAACTTTAACAGGCTTGACGCCTGAGCACTTTCGGTTCCTTTAGATATCGATTCAAACTTGAATTTGGCGCTTGAATATGATTGCCTTCGGCTCGGAATGTCTTTTGCAGGTTCAAAGCAAGGTGCCTGTACCGCAATCGACTTATTCTTTAATCCACTTAGGCGAACACTGGGCTGCAGCTAAGCCTCCGAGTGAGAGGGTTGCTCTCCATTCGGTAAGATTTTTATAACTTAGGCGAGCACGACGCTGCAGCTAAGCCTCCGAGTGGAAGGCTGGCTTACCACTCGGTAGGATTTTGATAACTTAGGCGAGCACGAGGCTGCAGCTAAGCCCCCGAGTGAGAGGATCGCTCTTCATTCGGTAGGATTTTCACAACTTAGGCGAGTGCTTGGACTGCAGCTAAGCCCCCGAGTGAGAGGGTTGCTCCTCACTCGGTAGGATTTTTATAGCTTAGGCGAGCACGAGGCTGCAGCTAAGCCCCCGAGTGAGAGGATCGCTCTTCACTCGGTAGGATTTTCACAACTTAGGCGAGTGCTTGGACTGCAGCTAAGCCCCCGAGTGAGAGGGTTGCTCCTCACTCGGTAGGATTTTTATAACTTAGGCGAGCACGAGGCTGCAGCTAAGCCCCCGAGTGGAAGGCTGGCTTACCACTCGGTAGGATTTTTATAACTTAGGCGAGCACGAGGCTGCAGCTAAGCCCCCGAGTGGAAGGCTGGCTTACCACTCGGTAGGATTTTCACAACTTAGGCGAGTGCTTGGACTGCAGCTAAGCCCCCGAGTGGAAGGCTGGCTTACCACTCGGTAGGATTTTGATAAACTTAGGCGAGTCCTTGGACTGC